>NW_024062031.1:0-71320 GCF_006381635.1 Hibiscus syriacus | reverse complement strand
GGTAGTTTTTTTAATGTTGTTGGCGAAATCAATATAAAAACATCAGTACCTTTATACTATTTTTATATAAAATACAGTATCGGTTGATGTCTAAATCTGAGTTAGGACAGGTTTATACTTGGTTCAAAGTGAGATGATGTTAAATCTGAGTTTGGGACATGTTCCAATAAAATAACAGCATGGAAGGTTTGGTTGTACTTTAATATTACTGTAATATCCATTTAGAGAGTCCATAATAATTAACTTTTAATATTTTATTTTTCTATTAAAATATCGTATAAAAAATCATAATGATTATAATTATCATACTTTATTGATGTGATATTTTATAGAGTTAAAAAATTTTATGTATCATATATCACATCATTATGATCATGATATGATATGTTTCATGTCACTCAGATGATATATAGAATATGATACACCATAATAAATAATATATAAATATTAAGCTAGCAACATGCGTTAAACATTAATCAACTCGTGATTTTCATCTAAACATGGTCGCTTTGATCAAAGATTGAATCGTTGAGAGTTAAAATATCAAAAGAAAAGAAGAATATGAATTAAGATAACTATCTAAATAAACATTGAACGCTAATTTTAATATTATACATTTAACTAATATCTAAACAATTTTTTAAATAACTAAGCACAAATGAAAATTTTAAAAAAGAATATTTGAAAATAATAAAATATAAGGGGCATGTTATGAGAGAAAAAAAAAAGATAGTTTAGGGACTCTCTAACCTACATGAATCAGTACTTATCTATCATTATATGTCTAATACAGTTACTGTGCGTTGGGGAAAATGATCAAAACTAACGAGCGCTTAGATTAGTGAAAAACGGTTAAGCAAACTTCAAAGTTCAGGTAGCGGTTTAGCATTTAGTCATATGATGTATATATGAATTTGTCATTTCCTTAATTGCACAATTGGATGCTGATTTCAACCTTATCAATTATTAAACAAAATACTCGTTAACAATTCAATAATAATTAACGGTCAAATGACTTTTTTATAAAAATAAATATTATTCTCTTTAGAGATTTTAAAAAATTTATTTGCATGTATACATCATCATTAATTAAAAAATTATGCATATATACTCACCTTAAATTATAAAATAATAATAATTCAATAACATTTACTTTGCCCTTTTATGCTATTTATTTTCTTGTTTCACGTATACGTACAATTGACTATCTTTGGCGAAGTTTGAGATGTTGCCGTGAACAAAAATTGGAACGTTAGCCTTAGGCACGTAAAACTATATAAAGTGCAAACAACAAATGCTGGAAAATGAATAATAATCTATCCCGAAAAAAAGAAGCAAATTTATGACAATATTATGGGAATAATACACTTTTTAATGTTTTTACCAAAATTACGCCCAAACAATATTATGGTCAAAATGAAACCTTCTAATAAAGTTATGTGTACGTCATCCAAATGGTATCTCCCACATTAACGTTAATTAGGGCTAAAATAAAAGAAAAAAGATTAATAGATCACAAATTATACGAATTTATTAAAAAAAAATAATGTGTGCGATACATGTGAAGATGCGTATGAGCACGAGTATGAGTCGATTGACAAATACAATGACATACATATGTATGTGTTATCTTTAATCATCAATTAGTTTATTGAGAAGAAATTTTAAACACTTTAAAAAAACATATAAATAATGTGAGATTTGAGAAAATAATGTCAAAAACTTTTACTTGAGCTGTCAAAGAGAATTCTTAAACTTGAATATGCTAGTATCGGTATAATAATTAAAGACAGTTTTGGATATTATGATCTCAAGTATTTCAAAAGGAAACATGTATCTTTAACAACCGTACTAATACAAATTTAATCAAGTTAAAAATTGTCTTAAATTCTTATATATTGTACTCAAATAAGTCTCTAACCTTAAATTAATTAGGATAATTTGCACATTTAGTACATAAATTATTACTTTGGGATGTTTTAGTATTAAACTTTCATTTTTTTCAAAACCATACCTAACGTTTAATTTTGTTTTTTAGTATCCATCATTTAAAAACATAATGGATGGGATGACGTGGTTAGCTCCGGTGGACAGACGACCAAGGTAGAACGATGAATCACGAGAGAATGATAAGTTAACCAACATAGTCCAGATTTAAGCCCATCGGACGATGGACATGAAGATCGAAAGATGAAGAAATTGAAGAGTCAATCATCGATTTGGGGAGATTAAGATGTTTTCGATGAAATGGAAGTTGGAATCACGTCCAAGGGTAAAAAAGGTGTGTGGACTAAAAAGTTTGGGCTTCATCGATCGACGGATGAGACAGCCGAAGATTTGTAGACATGATGGCGATGAGCTCGTCCGTTAAGTTTTTAACAACTGCACTAAATGAAATAAAATTTATACGTAAGTATGATTTGAAACAAATGAAAGTTTAGGTACTAAAACGAACAAAAACTGTAGTTTAGGTATAAATATGCAGTTTACCCAATTAATTAATATCTAACTAAATCCTAAACATAACTCGTTTTAATTAGTTACATACAAATAATAATATAAAAACTTATTTTCAAATAATAAAAGTATAAGGGCCATATTATGAAAAATAATGTAGTGTAGGGACTCTAACTACTTAAATCAATATTACCTATTCGTAGATATCTGTAGGGACGATAGACTAATGTTATCTCACTTGATTTTATTATATGTGTAAATCATCTCTTAATTAAGCCTATTTTTACTGTACAATTAATTGATTTGGTTCTCAAGATTTCATTAATTTTGAGTTTTACTTTTTTTATTAATTTGAAAAAATAATAATTTATTTTATGATTTTAACATTATTTGATAAGTTTTTCGATTTTTATAAATATTTATTTTAATTTAATTGTTTAATTAAATAAAAATAATCTAGAATTTATATATGATTTTAAAGTTATTAATTGTTTGAGATATAAAAATAAGGAACTAATTATAAATTAAACAAAAATATAATTCAATTTGATTCATATAATTATAATTTTAAATTATGAACTATTAATAGTCAAGATCAGAACAAACTCAAAATTTTATGTTATGAACGAACTTCTAAAATTTAAATATTCAAAGGGAACGACTCTCCACACTCACCCACTTCGATCAATCTCTAATCAAAAATATTTTAATTAAATTTTGTATTATTCAATCTCTTTGCTCACTCCTAATATCTAGTTTTTTTTAATAGTCCTAATATATAATTATTGTGCAGCGAGGAAGGGTGATTAAAACTAACAACCTTCTAGATTAATGGCAAAAAGTAGATCAAATATAAGAATTTGTGAGCCAAGAAGGGCCATCAATATAAGTGCCTCTTAGATTAATGACAAACAATAAGAGAATAGATTTAAATCTGAACAATTTTAACACGAAAGTCAAGACTTCATTAAATCAGAAGAAATTATAAACGTTAATTTAATTGTGATGATTATAAAATAATATATGTTGAAATTTTTTCTAAAATTGTTGACAAAATTCACACTTTGTATACAACTGTTCAAACCCAAAGATCAAAACTCCATTTTTAATAACGAATCACTTAATGAATTTTACTAAAATGTAGTCCTCTTGATCAAGATGGATGTTTCTATGGACTTTCTCTCAAAAGTGAAAAGAAATTGATGGGAAATGATCACATTTTGGAAAAGAATTCCAGAGGAGAAAACGGGCAAACTTGGCTATCGATGATGATGTCAAGGAACAACTTGTAATCCATTATTTCTGAAGTATTGTGACATTTTAAAAAATGGAATACCTACGACTTATGAATTTTTAAGGGAACAACTTATAGTCTCCCTTAATTGCAAACTTGAACGTAATTTCAACTCTATCAATAAAAAAAGAGTTTTTTTTCTTTTTTAAATAAAAGTAATTAATTTTATTAAAAAGTAAAATGTCTAAATTACAATAAAAAATGTATAATTATCACGTAGACTAAATATTAATTAAATATTTTCCTATAATTATGACACAAGAAACTAGCTAGCTACTTAGTTATACAAGGATCATACATAAAAAAAAGTTAAAAATTCAACCAAAATACTAATATTATCTCATTGATTTTATTATATATTTTTAATAATGATTATTTATCGGTAATGATCATTATCGTGAATACTATTTGAGAAAATAATAATAGTAATTTTTTTTGGAATAGTGGGTGTGATTATAATCTTATATTTGTTCATATTTTTAGTCATGACAATTCATATACCTTATAAATGCAGTTGTTGAATCCATATTTAAAAAGAATAACACTCCTTTAATTACTGATATCACTTACTGGGTCGATAATGATAATATAATTACCTCTCATTTCTAGGTAATATAATATTTTTATAAAAATGTTGTTTTGAATAATTTTATCTTGAAGAATATTATTTATTAATTTACTTATTTTAAAGAAAACATGCTCATAGGTTGAATGGTCTGTTTGACTCAATTCAAATATAATTAAAAAATATTATTTTTAATTAATTATAATATATATATATATATTAAAATAAAAATATACTATTACTTTATATTTAATTAAAAATGAATAATTTAAGGAAGGCATCCCGAGTCAAGCCTGTGCTTGGATACATATATATTTTAAATCGCTCAGTTCAGTTTATAGACATCTCTATTCCGTGTATATATATATATACATGATTAAAAAATGCAATTATTTTCTATAAAATATTTAATAAGCTAATTATAGAATTAGAGTTTGTGGTTTTTCTCTATTTTTTTCTTAGTTGTCGTTATTTTTTTCTTCATTATTTTTGTGATCGGTGATAGCGTTAGTGTTGGTGCTGATAGCCAACTATGATATTCATTTATTTCCTTTGTTTTATTATAAGTATATTTTTATTTAAATAATTATGTCTTTATGGCACACATTCTTCTGTCTTATAGCACGCATTATTCTGTCTTTATGATAGGTTTTCTCTGTCTTTATGGTATGTTTTCGGTCATTGGTTATTGTTTTCGTTTATCATTCTTTCAGTGTTGGATTAAACATAGTTACGACTGATTAAGATGACGCTATATTGTTATTATGTTGATTTCTTTGCTTTGGACCATCAAATGGATTTGGATAAACAATTGCGTTCGTGGATAATATTTTATGTCGCTTGATTTTTATTTACAGTTTATCGGTGGTCTTTCAATAATTTCATCTCTTTGTGGGTTGTTGTAAATACAATCCTATATGTTTATATTACCTTTGTTTAAGTTTATTTGATTATGTTTTTTTCTTTGTTTGGTCATTCTGTGATCTTAAGTGGCTAATTTTTTTGTGTTTAGGAGAATATATTTATCATATATTTAGTTTACGGTTATAAACTTTCATTATAATTTAAATATTTTTTATTTTTAATAAAATTAGCGGCTTTTATTAAAAAAATATACTAATTAAATTAACAATATAATAGATATAAAATCTAATCGGAGTGTAATGGAAAGAGTTAAACAAAATTTCATACTAGTATATTCTAATTTAATATTAAAAATTAATCTGATTACAATGTAAGAAAAAATATTTACTTTGAGATAGTATAATATAATATATGTACATAATTTTTTTTAATCAATTAACAATATATATATATACCTTATAAATATATATATATTTAAATTAAAATATAATATTTTATTTTATCACGGTGATGTTAAGTTTACATCTACCTGATTTTTTAGTTACAAAGAATGATAGGGCCTGGTTTAATGGAAAAGAGCTCACCTTTTCTAGACGGTCAAATTTGTCCCACAAATCAGGTCCTAATATAAAGTTTTAAGACATTGCAGTTTCAGGTCTTAAACTCCTCTCTCCCTCTCTCTCTCTCTCTCTCTCTCTCTCACTCCGGCGAGCGGCTCAGCAAAGTTCAATGTTGTCCGTTTCAGGAAACAATAACTTTGTAATAATCCCTTATCCCACTCAGCAATTCGACCTCGACGATGCAATTACGATGCCGGAAAATCCTTCTGTAATCATCCCCTATATCACTCATCAATTCGACCTCGACGAAGCAATAACGATGCCGGATAATCCTCAATCCAGGCAACAAGCAGTAACCGGTCTGGTTTCCAACATGCCGACCGTTGATCATGCCGGCGGTAGCTGTTCGGTTTGTATGGAAAGTTTCGGTAAATCCGAGGAAGCTGCTAGACAAGTTTCGTGCGGCCATGTGTATCACATAACTGTATTACCGGTTGGCTTTTGAACGGAAACAGCAATTCTTGCCCTCTCTGCCGCCGTGAGATTTCTGGTTGACGAGATTATATATCCGTAATAATTATCTGGGTAAAGTACACAAATAGTATCACGACTATAAGATAATACTTTTTTAGTTCCCCAATTATTAAAATTTATAAAATGGTCCCTAATTACTTTTTGAGTCTCTCGACTATAAACAATTGCAAAAGGGTTATCCGACAATCATTATGTTCTAAGCTTGTCCTTTTTCATTTAAAAATTAACGGTCGTATGAGTTGGATGTTAACATGTTAACTAAGATATATAGTTGTTTCAGATTATGAAATCAAATTTTATCATATCTCAATCAACAAGTTAACGTCTAACTCATACTGTTATCAATTTTTAACGAAAAATGAAGAGTTTGTGACATAATAAATATTCATGTGACCATTTTGTAACTTTTAATAGTTGAGGTGTTCAACAAAGTAACACATTATAGTCGAGAAATCATTTTTGTAATTTTTAATAATTGGGGACTCAACAAAATATATATTATAATTAGAGGATCATTTGTGTACTTTACTCTATAATTTTATATTTAGCTTCTCAGTTATGTTCGCAGGAAGTTCTTCTTTAATTATCTAATGTAAAAAAACGTTAATCCCAAGTCTTGAATCATAAATAATTACTACTTTTTAGTGCAATAATAATTGTATCAATTAAATTAATATTTTATTTCATTGACTAATTTTTTTATTTTTAATTCAAATTTCATTTAGCGAATTAATCTAAAATATTTCTATATTTTCTTATTACTTCAAATAAAATATAGTATCAGTTTATATTTTATAATATTAAATATGTTGACAAAATTAATACAAAATTACGAGAAATGTGTCCGGATATCTTATTAATCTTGCTTCAATCGCTAATAAATAATTCACGAACTTTTATTTATATAAGACTTTATTGTGTTTTAAGGGTACAAGTAAAATATTACCCTAACTCATAATAATTAATCTGAAACAAAATAATTCATAATTAGACAAATTTAAATTAGAACAATTCTTGATAAAATCCACACATAATATAAATAAGAAACATAGAAAAAATCCACACATATTTATAATAGAATTCAAATATAGAAGCTCAAAATCTCAATAATATTCGTCTTTTTATTTCTATTTCTTACTTAGATACGAGTTTAATATTTGAAATCAAAGAAAAAAAAAACTAACACTTATTTTTGTAGAATAAAAATATAAAAAACGTATTAATAAACGCTAAAGTTATAAAACATTTAAAATATATATAACAAATCATGTTATACTAATTAAATTTATAATTTTAAGTGTAATTTATATGATATTGTTTAAACTTATATTATTTTTTGAGGTATGATAAAGTGTTTATTAAAATTTAATGATTTATAAAAGATTTTTTGAGATTATAATTTTTGAAAATATTTTATAAATTTAAATAATATATATTTTTATTTTTTTAATTATGGTTAAAATTACAAAAATTATCAAAATAAAGTTATAGTTATAGTTGAGATACCAAATGAAACATTACCCATTAGTTTTAATGTGCTGCATCATCCCTTCACTGCAACTAATGACAGTTAACAGCTCGGTATCCATTTTATAATAAAATCCAAAAATTGATATCTATTTTATAATTTTTTAAAATTTAATATATAAATTGTAGTGTAAAGTGCAACAGGAATAAGAGAATCTGAATAAAGTATTATATCTTGAAAAGTAGAGGAGAATAAAAAGATATCACTCTAAATTTTCTATACTGGAGTCTGACCCATCCTTAGTCAATAGAAAGGTTCAAACTTCACTTCTAAACCCTTGTTCTTATTTCATTTCAATGTTAGAAAATCATATCGGAATTATCTTTATTATTTCGTATAATCAATTTATATCGATACTAAAAATATTTATATTATCTCACCTTATATGGATTTAAATCTTAATATTATCTTAGAATATAATACATCTTCACTTAATAAAAAACTCTAAATCAACTATATATCATGTTTTAAAAAATAGAATAAATAAAGTGATCTCGGTGGTTAAAGAAAGTATTATTCTCTCTTAAGGTCTTATATTCAAATAATTACATCTATAAAATATGTATATATTATCAATGATTAAAAAATATTATAAATAAATATTATCTTATAATCATTTTATACTATTAAAAAACACAAATTATGTTATTATTATTATTTACTTGACCTGCTAATGACATGTGCTTGTGGAAGACAAAAACGTAGTTATCAAAAGAGAAAAGGAGAATTGTCATTAAGTGCAAACTTTTCAAAGTGAAGAAAAAGGGTAATGACTGGACTTTTGTTTCCTTTCAACATCATACTTCTGCTTTACTTTCTTCTCTTCTTATCATAATTGTGTATTACATTTATTTTTGGATAAACTATATTAGTCATCCAACTATCATTTTAATTTTTTTATCGTTAATTTATTTAAATATATAAAGTTACGTTTTAATTCCTTCTTATTCATCTGTTGTTAAAAAGATAACAATAATATTAACACATCACCATAAGGTAATGTGATATTATCATTGACAAAATAAAAAAAATTCTATACCTACACCTTGTGTAAAATTGATACGTTTATTTATTTATTTTACTCTTATTCAAAATTAAACCTATAGTTACCAATTACCAGTTGGTTAAGTTGATGAGATGTTATATCTCTTAAACAATATCAGAGATTTAAATATAGGTTTTGTGAATGGAGAAAACTGGATTGAAAGGTCACTCTTATAATATGTCTTTGTAACATTTAATTTGAATTAATCAATGATCGAACTTATATTAAGATTAAGATAGATATATTAACTAAAGTTAAATAGACATATTTTTATTCACTAACATTATTATCTTCTTTAGTATTTTTTTTTTTGCAAATCTGAAAATTTTAGCTCATTCCAACTCTTCATGCTTTTAACTTTTTTTTCCACAACCGTGAAAATCTCTTAACAGTCCAACTGTTTATATATATTACAATCCATGATAATCTTTTTTTTTCTCAGCCGTGACAATTTTATAGTTGTTCGAAAATATTTTTTCCTTGAAATGATATATTTTACATACTTTTATTAGTTTTATAATTAATATTTTAATGGTTTAACAGTTAAAATTAATATTTTATTTAGACAGATCACACACATTAAATTTTAAATAAATTAACACAAATCAATCTAC
Source organism: Hibiscus syriacus (assembly GCF_006381635.1). Lineage (NCBI taxonomy): Eukaryota > Viridiplantae > Streptophyta > Magnoliopsida > Malvales > Malvaceae > Hibiscus > Hibiscus syriacus. Next base: position 61,859 of record NW_024062031.1, on the reverse strand, counting down.
CTTAGTGGTTAAAGAGATAGTTATTATTTTTAATGATATCAAGTTCAAGCATTAAAGATTATAAAGGTGTTTGTGCTTTCATTGTGAAATGATTGAGAATCTTTAGAACAAATATTACTTGTAATCAATCTAGATTAATAAAAAAAGTTAATAAATTTAAAATATCTAGTTATTTATTTTGTATAAAAATTTTAATGATTAAATATACATTAATAATTGTATTATTTTAAATGAACATGATAAATAAATAAAAATGTTGAATCGATTCAAATACTTAAAAAATATATAATAATGTTAATAAATTCAGCCATTTAACAATTAAAAATATTAAGTATAAAAAGCTTATGTACATATATACAAGTCAATTTTATAAACTATGAAGTGTTTTTTTAGGGAGAAAGTAATATAATATAATATATAAATAAAAATCAACATTTGACCACGGTAAGTTGGACTTGATACAACAACGGGTGTCATCTGAACAAATAAACGTGCTTGCCGCTCACCATGGGATTGATACGTGTGACCCATTAATTTGCATGTTCGTCAATTACATTGATCAACAGTGTTTAGTTTAAGGTTTTAGTTTTTCAATTTTGATTTTTCTGTTAATTACGTTCACTATAATTTTTTCGACTCAACTTTAAAATAGTAAAAGTATATTTACAAGAGCAAAGGTCAATAACAACATTAATGCATATATTACTTCCATGGTATTTCTTAAATAACATTCATTTTCCGATGTTGAGCTCAAATCACAAGTACTGAAGTCACTGTCGAAACGATTTTTACGCGGTGCGGGGGGCGAGATTTTGAAAAACCGCGTCATTTTTAATTATTCTCTTTTCAATTGAATTTTAATTAAAAACAATGTGATTTTTAGAAAACCTCTCGTTTCGAAAATTTGGAAATTCCGTTACGGTAAAAATATAAGGTTCGAGGAGTCGCCACCAATCTTTGATTAGGGTGTGATTGGGCACCCAAAGCATTTTGTCATTTTAAATAAAATTAATTTTAATTAAAACGACAAGTAGAGGTCTGCGTTATCAAAATCTGAGTTCGGGAGTCGATTACGTGTGGGGAAGGATTAGCACCCCCACAACGCCCTAAATCGGTACCTAGTCGATTAATTAATTTCTTTGCAACGAATTTCACAAGTTCAAATTTGATTTGATTAGTGATCCCTTTAAACGACAAACATGCAAATTTGCAACATTCAAAGCAACAAAATAGATTTAATTTAAAATTACCAAGTCATTAGAAAGATAAAGAATATTCGATTATTTAAAATATCGGGACCAGATCTTTAGTTCAGTTCTAACGACCTTTTCTCGAAAAGTTTAAATAGTCGAATATTCCTTTCTTTCGCTCCCAAATTTTAAAGTGGAGAATCAAAATTTTAGTGACAATGACGGGATACACTTGTAATTTAAAATCATCAATAACGACCTTCCAGTAAGTTATGAAAAGCCATTTCGACAAATTTTAAATTAAAAGGGTATTATCCTTAATCAAATTATGTAATAGGAGTCGAGTTGCATATGAGGCTAACATGCTTATAGAAAATGAATTACACCTAAATTTATGCAAATTACAACATACTCGAAATGATATACACATGCAACATAAAAATAAACTACATTTGACTCTATGCGTATGGACAAAATACTCGAAATAATATACACATGCATATATTTAAAATAAATCTGAAATTAACCTATAATTATGCATAAAATATTAGACAAGGACTAAAATGTAAAGAACATAAACAGAAGGATCTTTTCATAAAAATTCATTTCCAAGTATCGCAAATATAATATAACCAAAGTTCTACGGAGGACCAAAATGAACGTTTGTCAAATTGCATATCCAATGTGAAAACAACCGAAAATAGCCCTAAACATGAAATTGGACAAAAATGAAACACTCAGAAAATTACAAGGCAAAATCAGAAAAGAGTAAAGCTCGGTTAAGGAACCAAAATGTAACAGACTGAACCTACTGGGCCTCACACGAGATTCAACCAATATCTTAAAACATGGGATATTCCCCTAGCCATAAAACGCTGTCGTTTTGGCACAGCTCGACACTACGTCGTTTTAACGCGCAGATATATCGGTTATTAGGGTAATTTTTGAAACCCTGGATCATTTCTTTCCCAACCTAAACAGATAAGCCCTTTGCCCTCAGCCGTCTTTCTCTCAAATCTCTCCTCCCTCGTCTCGTCTAACCTATGGAAACCCTAAACAAAAACTCCCAAACGCCGCAGCCTCCGCCGCCTAACAACCCCGCTGAAACACTCAGATCAACCCCAAAGCCTAGGATCTAAAAGATTTTCGACCCCCCCCACTAAAAGCAAACTCACGGCCACCGCGGGTTCTCCCCCCGGGCTCCGACGAGGAACCAACTCCTCCAATACCCCTCACTGCTTCCCTTCCTAGGACCCTAGCCTCACAGTCCGCTAGCCACCACTCCCGACGGCCACCAAGGCTGAGACCTAGACCAAAATCCCTGAAACCCCACTCGGTTCACTCTCCAGTAATCCTACGAGACCCCTACCACCGTGGCCTCCACAGCCACCGCCTAGAGCTCCGATGAAGAGCTATACAGACACGAACCTCAACCTTTCACCAAACCTCAACCCTACACCTCTCAAAACAGCCCTCTCTCTCTCACCGTTGAACCACACAACCGCTGTGGATTTTAACCCTCAAGGGCTCCAATAGGAAGACGAAACCCTAAGACAAACCTACCCAGAAACCCGAAGCCCTATGCTCAACATACCCCCAAAACCAAATCTCACGCCCAGATGAAACCAAACGACTAATCAGAAGAGGAAACGACGACTTACCCTTAGTGACTCAACGGGATTTGGCTTTTCAAACGATGGTGATGGCTCCAGGAAGGTAAAGGTTTTCTCTTCCGTCTATGGTTGTTTCATTATTTGATTTGCTAATGGGATTTTAGACTCTGGTTGTGGATTTCTCTGGTTGTGGATTTCTCTGGTTTCGTCGTTATCTTGATGGTTGGATTCCTGTTTTTCTTGTTGTTAATGACTGGTAGTTCTCTAGGGTTCTCTCGATGTGGTTGATCCTCTTTTTTTCTTGCTTTCTGTTTTTTTTTCCCCATGGTCCCGATCCCCCTCTTTTCTTTTTATATTTCTCTCCTTCTCCCTCGTTGATCGATTTCTTTCCAGTTTTGTTCTTTTCTGTTTCTGCTCTCGTTTGGTGTGTTTGCAGGGCTCTGGAGCGAGCAAGTCACGGGCGGCAGTAGTGGGGAGTTGTGCTGCACATGGATTGCTGGAAGTGGTGATGCCTGGAAACCGTGCTGCATGGGTGTTGTCGATAGCCCCGATGGATTTCACGTGAACTGCTCGGGTGGCGTAGGTCTGCTGGAAGTGTGGGCGCTCGTGGTATGGGTCTTCTGCTGGCTCGGGGATCACAATGTCTTGCGAGCCGTTGGATCATAGCAGATCCAATGGCCTTCATGTTGCGGCGTTAGAGAGTTGGGGGTAGGAAACCCTAATGGGTTTAGGGTTTCCAGAATTAGGTTGCCACAATGGGCTTCAGCATCCAAGCCGGGCCTTTTTCTATTTTGATTCCATTTGGGCCGATCTGGTCCAGTCTGTTTTGTTTCTGGCCTGTAACATAACAAAAATAATATTTAGTCCATGTTTCATATATTTATTTGTTTATTTATTTACACATATATATATATATTAATAACTACGTAACACCAGACTTATAATAATAACCAAAATAACAATAATAAAACCCGAATTAAACTCAAATAATCCCGGACAAATCGAGCATCTACAGCTGCCCCTCTTTGCTCATTGTCGTATAACGAGAATAGAGCAAAGATCAAAAGATGATCAAGTTTGTCCGACCATAAGAACTTTGATAGACTCATCCGCTCCACTCTTCCTCTAGGGTGAGTGAGACTTAAAAAAAAAAAAAAAAAAAAATCTTCTGAAAATGGGTTCGCTCCCTCTTTCTCCAGGAGAATAGAACTCGAACATCTTCAAAAATCGCGTCAGCTCTCTAGTCCTTTTCAGGGAGTATAGAATTCAATAAATCTTCAGAAAAATGGGTTCGCTCCCTATTTCTTCAGAGAGTATAAGACTCGAATCATCTTCAACAAACTTGTCTGCCCCCTATTTCTTCAGAGAGTATAGGACTCGAACAATCTTCAACGATCGCGTCTGCCCCCTATTTCTTCAGAGAGTATAAGACTCGAACAATCTTCAACAAATGGGTTCGTTCCCTATTTCTCTAGGGAGTATGGAACTCGAACATCTCTTCAAACGGGTTCGCTTCTTCTTTCTTTAAGGAGTATGGAACTCGAACATCTTCAACTGGGTTCGCTCCCTCTTTCTCTAGGGAGTATGGAACTTGAAGAATCTTCATCAATCGTGTCTGCTCCCTATTCCTTCAGAGAGTATAAGACTTGAACAATCTTCATCAATCGTGTCTGCTCCCTATTTCTGCAGAGAGTATAAGACTCCAACAATCTTCAACAGTCGTGTCTGCTCCCTATTTATGCAGAGAGTATAAGACTCGAACAATTTTCATCAATCGTGTATGCTCCCCATTCCTTCAGAGAGTATAAGACTCGAACAATCTTCATCAATCGTGTCTGCTCCCTATTTCTGCAGAGAGTATAAGACTCAAACAATCTTCAACAATCGTGTCTGCTCCCCATTCCTTCAGAGAGTATAAGACTCGAACAATCTTCATCAATCGTGTCTGCTCCCTATTTCTTAAGAGAGTATGAGACTCGAACAATCTTCAACCATCGTGTCTGCTCCCTATTTCTTCAGAGAGTATGAGACTCGAACAATCTTCAACAATCGTTGGGAAACCTGTAAATATTTAAGTCATCATGCAATGTCATGATCCTATTCATGCCTAAAATGTATGCAAATGTGCAATTTAATGCATTTTCTTCTTCGAAGGAACATCATCTCTTTTGATTTCAATGGAACTCGATTTCGTTTCGGGTACAGAGCCTTTGACCACACTCTCAATACCATATCTTTTGGCTCGACAGGACTTTGACTTCTTTCTTTCTTGAAACCTGCCGGTACCCCGACCAATCTTCTTAGTAAATGACAACATCTTTGGGTCATCTATTAATTGCTGGAATTTTCTATGAACCCCAAGGTTTCTGCTTCCCATAATCATACAAACATACATGTTAAAACCAAGGTCAGCTTCATAATACCTGCATTTTCCAAAACCTTTTGCCTAATGATACAAAATGATCTCATGTGCCACAAGTTAAGCTATATGTTTTAACTTTTTCAAAATCAGATGCTTGTAAAAGGGAAATTAAGAAGGGAAAATATCTCTTTATTTATATAAATGCGAAGAATTTTTAGGCAACTACATGACAAACTTTTAATCGGAAAAGAACCAAAGGATAGGTGTCTTCAAATATCAATAACACAAATGCTTTTGAACTGGCCGTCAGAATGACTCGAGTGTAGCTTCTGTGAAAAGGATCTCCAAAATTGTGATGACACCTAAGAGTGCGAAGCTCTTTCTGAACCCCAAAATCTCCCATTAATCTTTGGTCTTAATCCCAACTGCCATTGTCGTTACCCATGTCAGGAGCTCTGCCTACTTCCAAAAACAATTCAGATTATCCATCATGCACGAACTCTGAATTTAAAACTCAAGTCGCCCTTTGCGGGTTTTCGACTCGAGACCTCCTTGGTTTCAAGACGCCCTTTTCGAGTTTCATCTTGAACCCTTCTTTTTTCCATTTTTTCATTTTTTTATTTTTTTTTATTTTTTCATTTTCACTCATTTTTCTTCTTTTTTTTTCTTCAAGCAAAATACTTCTTAACTGCGTCAGAATTCACTGGATGAGGTAATTCAGACCCATCCATCTCAGTTAAGACCAGAGCTCCCCCAGAGAAAACTTTCTTGACAACATAGGGTCCTTCCCACTTGGGCATCCATTTCCCTCGGAAATCTTTTTGAATGGGCAATATCCTCCTGAGCGCCAAATCTCCTTCGTGGATTTCTCGAGGGCGGACTTTCTTATCATGTGCTCGTATCATCCGCTTCTGGTATATCTGACCGTGACAAATAGCCTTCAATCTCTTTTCTTCAATCAGATTCAATTGGTCATATCTGGCCTGTACCCATTCTGCCTCATTTAGCTTCACTTCTGATAAAACCCGGAGCGAGGGAATTTCCACTTCAATAGGGAGGACAGCTTCCATCCCATAAACTAGAGAAAACGGAGTTGCCCCAGTAGACGTTCGTACAGAAGTCCGATAGGCAAACAGAGCAAATGGCAACTTCTCATGCCAATCTTTATAAGTTTCAGTCATCTTCTCTATAAGCCTCTTAATGTTCTTATTAGCCGCCTCCACTGCCCCATTCATCTTTGGGCGATAAACCGTGGAATTATGATGCTTTATTTTGAATTGCTCACATACAGATTTCATCATCTTGTTGTTTAAGTTCAACGCATTGTCAGAGATAATTCTCTCTGGTAAGCCATATCGGCAGATGATTTCTTTCTTCAAGAACCTACATATCGTTGACTGGGTAACACTTGCATAGGAAGCTGCTTCTACCCACTTGGTGAAGTAATCTATTGCTACCAGAATGAAGCGATGACCATTTGACGCTTTTGGAAAAATTTGCCCAATAACATCCATGCCCCACATAGAAAACGGCCACGGAGCTGTCATCACATGCAACGGATGAGGAGGGGTGTGCATTCTATCCCCATAAATCTGACACTTGTGACACTTTCGGGCATAATTGATGCAATCAGTCTCCATAGTTGACCAATAATACCCAAATCTCATAATCTGTCTGGCCATTACATGCCCATTAGCATGGGTGCCACATATTCCTTCATGTACTTCTTCAAGAATCATTTTCGCTTCTTTATTGTCCACACACCTTAATAAGACCTGATCCATGCTTTTCTTATATAAGATCTCACCATTAAGCACATACCCTGCTGCCATTCTTCTAATGGTCCTTTTGTCATTCTCAGTTGCCTGTTCGGGGTAACTTTGATATCTTATATACTGGAGGATATCATAGTACCAAGGTCCTTCATCATCTTCTTCTTCAATGTCAAAGCAGTGGGCTGGATATTCATAAGCCTTCATTTCAATAGGCATCATATTTGAATGCTCGTTCATCTTAAAGGCCGCTGCCAAAGTAGCCAAGGCATCCGCCATTTGATTTTCTTCTCTGGGGAGGTAATTAAAAGTCACTTCTTCAAATTCTTCAATAAGTCCCAGAACTAATTTACGATATTCCACAAGTTTGGGATCTTTGGTTTCCCATTCACCTCTGAGTTGGTAAATTACCAAAGCTGAATCCCCATATACCTTCAGCATTTTTGCTTTGAGTTCAATAGCTGCTCTAAGACCCATAACACAAGCCTCATATTCAGCCATATTGTTTGTACAATCAAAATTGAGCCGACTGGTAAAAGGATAATGCTCTTCACTTGGTGAGACCAAGATTGCCCCAATCCCATGCCCCAAGGCGTTTGAAGCACCATCAAAGTTCATCTTCCAGTATTTACCGGCAAGAGCAATTGTTTCTTCCTCCGAGATAGCCATTAAATCCTCATCCGGGAAATCGAAATTCAACTGTTCATATTCTTCTGAAGCCCTACTCGCAATGAATTCTGCTATGGCGCTCCCTTTAACTGCCTTCTGGCTTACATACTGGATATCAAATTCGGACAACAGGATTTGCCAACGGGCTAACCTTCCTGACAATGCAGGGACCCCCATTAGATACTTTAAAGGGTCCAGCTTAGATATGAGCCAGGTAGTATGATACAACATATACTGTCTAAGTCTTCTGGTAGCCCACACTAAAGCGCAACACAATTTTTCAATTGGTGAGTATCTGGCCTCACACTCCGTGAAGTTCTTACTGAGATAGTAGATAGCCCTCTCCCTCTTCTCAGTTTGATCATGTTGCCCCAACACACATCCCATTGAATTGTCATAAACGGACAAGTAAAGAATTAAAGGCTTTCCTGGGATAGGGGGCGCTAGGATCGGAGTATTCGAAAGATATCTCTTTACTGCCTCAAAAGCCTCTCGGCAATCTTCACTCCATTCTCCTGAATCATTCTTACGAAGAAGGCGGAATATGGGATCACATCTTTCGGTCAGCTGTGAGATAAATCGAGCGATGTAATTTAACCTCCCCAAAAATCCTCGAACCTCTTTCTGTGTTCTTGGGGCTGGCAAATCTTGAATGGCTTTTACTTTATCAGGATCTATTTCGATTCCCTTTCGGCTCACTACGAATCCCAACAGTTTTCCCGATGTCACCCCAAAAGTACACTTATTTGGGTTAAGTTTTAGTTGGCACTTCTTTAATCTTTGAAAGAGCTTCCTCAAATTCTCGACATGTTCCTCCTCCGTCTTGGCTTTGACAATCATATCATCGACATAGACTTCAATTTCTTTATGCATCATATCATGAAACAACGTTACCATGGCCCTCTGATAGGTTGCCCCTGCATTCTTTAATCCAAACGGCATGACTTTATAGCAAAACGTCCCCCACATAGTGATAAACATTGTTTTCTCCATATCTTCAGGGTACATTTTAATTTGATTATAGCCGGAGAAACCATCCATAAATGAGAATAAGGAATTTCCAGCAGTATTGTCCACTAACGTATCTATATGTGGCAAAGGAAAATTATCCTTTGGACTAGCTCTATTCAGATCTCTATAGTCGACACACATTCGTACTTTCCCATCCTTCTTTGGTACTGGGACAATATTTGCTACCCATTCAGGATATTTGGCCACTGTGAGAAACCCAGCATCAAATTGTTTCTTCACTTCTTCTTTAATCTTGAGCAGCATCTCGGGTCTCATTCTTCTCAGTTTCTGTTGTACGGGCTTGCAATCAGGCTTTATTGGTAATTTATGGACAACCAATTCTGTATCCAGCCCTGGCATGTCCTCGTATGACCAAGCAAATACATCTTTGAACTCTTGAAGTAATTCTATCAAGCTTTGCCTCCCTTCAGTAGACAGGGTGGTACCAATCTTTATTTCCTTTCTGTCCTCATCTGTACCCAGGTTCAAGATCTCTGTAAGCTCTTCGTGAGGCAGGATCTGCTCATCTTCCTGTTCCACCATCTTTAGTAATTCTGAGGGTGGTTCACATCCCTCATCCTCATCACAACCTTCGATTTCCCCTTGACATATGGGCATCTCGAAATCAATCTCCGGGTCAGAGTCATTAGCATTCGTATTATTGATATCTGAGTTCCTGAAAGGATAACGAAAAAGAAGATATATACCTATATACATATATACATATGGGAGAATCTTTTCCCATATAAACAAATAGAAAGAAATAATATATGCGTATATTCAAACAAAAATGCATGAGGAAGTGTTTGCCATTCGGGAATTAACAAAACACATCTTTTATTGAAAGCAAGTAAAAAACACAACTTAACCCTTTACATCAAATCACCTACTGTCCCAGGGTATGAACAATAGGGAAGATTTCTAGTGTATTACTCTGCAAAAGATTTGTAAACTACAGGCAATTCCTCCGCAGTCCAGTTGTTCAACACAAAGCCCAGTGGCGCAGGGTAGATGCCCATAGCTCTCATTTCTTTGAACTCCTCATCGGTTATGACATTAATGCCCAAATCCTCCAAGGCATTCTCAACTATCCCTTTACTGCTTTCCAAAGTCCCTTGAAACATATATCCTCCTGATACGAAAATGCTGCTCAATGGCGGGAATGTCATGGGTTCCCAACTTGGGTCCTCACCAGTCAATCTCGCCTTTCTCAATTCCTGAATCTTCTTGATGCTTCTCATTTTTCTTTTAAAGTTGGCTGATACCCTAAACCGAACCTGTCTCTTTTAGTCACAGGGTAGATTGGGCTCACCAGTCCTTGCAACCGACGTCCAAGCCCTTTGCCAGTTTTTGCTCCTCTTCCAAGAGTCAGCTTAAGCCCCATTTTGGTACAGTTTGACAATCTAGGCTTCGGGATCTTCTTTCCTTCTGCCACAAACATGGCATTGACGTATTCCAACGATCTGAAAGAACATTCAACAGCTTGCTCTTCCACTTCAACGTATGGAGCAGTAGTAGAAACCGAAGCAATAATGTCTTCCTCAGCATGAATGCATATAAGCCTCCCATCCATTGCAAATTTTATCTTTTGGTGCAACTTTGACGGAACCGCACCGGCCTGATGAATCCAGGGCCTTCCCAATAAACAGTTGTATGTAGGCATGATGTCCATCACAAGAAACTCTACTTCGTATATCGCCGGGCCAATAGTCAAAGGGATATCAATCTTGCCTAGAACTTCTCTCTTCGTTCCATCAAAAGCTCGAACCACACTTTGACAGCTTCTCATCAGGGTGCTGTCCACTGGCAATTTTTTCAAGGTCACCAAGGGCATCACATTTAACGCCGAACCGTTATCTATCAGTACTCTGGATAGAACATGCCCTTTGCACCTAACTGTGATGTGTAGGGCCTTATGATTGCCAATCATCCCAGAGGGGACCTCGTCCTCAGAAAAAGATAAAAAATTATCGGCCTGGATGTTGGCAACTAGTCGGTCCAGCTTTTCTGTGGGTATCTCCTTCGGGACAAATGTTTGGTTTAAAACTTTTAACAGGGCGTTGCGATGAGCCTCTGAACTCAGAAGAAGTGATAGGACAGAAATACGGGCAGGCAGCTTGTGCAATTGCTCAACAATACTGTATTCACTATGTTTCAGAAATTTTAAAAATTCCATCGCTTCATTCTCCGTTACTGGCTCATTGACGATGGGTTCATCTTCTCTTATCTGCACATCGATACTTTTTCCTTTCTCGACAGCAATCTTTTTCTCAGGTTCTTTGTGATAACATCTACCACTCCTGGTCATGTGTCCCACTTCATCTACCTCTTCCTGTTGCTTTGTCACCTCTCCTATTCGACAAGTATATCTCCAGGGTACTTGTTTATTGTCTTTGTACAGGAACGGAGAGGGAGGTGTAATAATCACCTTTGGAGCTACCTTCTCAGCCACTCGATTCTTGGGAGTAATGACGAGGGGACAACTAGCACTATAGACCTCTTTGGATGATCCCTCAGAGGCGTAAACTTCCGCTTCTTCTTTCTCAGCCCCTTCTTTGAAGAACTCGATTTCCTTACTATCCATCATCTCTTGTACCAGCCCTAAGAAATCAGAACACTGTTGTATACTGTGTTTTGTGCAGTTATGGTAGTGGCACATCTCTTCGTTACTGAAACGTTCACGTGGCAGATTAGTCTTTAATAGTCCTACCTTGACCATTTGGCGCCACACCCAAGACATGGGTGACATCACCTCCCTAACATTTTTTACAGTCGTTTTTCCTTTCTCTTCAGCGACTGCATTAATCCCGGCTCCTGCATGGTTTGGCAATGGATTCTGGGCTATGTTTGGCTGTTCACCGTCACCAAAGTTGATGACGTTTCTTCTTCTCAGAGCTTGGACGACCTTTTTGAAAGCGGGACAATTTTCAATAGAATGTCCGGAAACCCCTGCATGGTATTCGCACTTAGCACTAGCATCATACCACTTGGGATACGGGGGTTGTATAGGGTCCACATGATAAGGTGAGACTACATGTCGATCATATAATTCGTGGAATAACTCCTTATAAGTCATGGGAATCGGATCAAATTGAGGCCTCTCTCTCCTTGGATCTCTTGCCCCCTGCCTATTGTCAATTTGGGGTGATGCTACCGTTCCCTGTGGTCGGGACACTGTGATATTATGGGAATCATACTGCCTTATTTTGTTGACTTCGTTTTCCTTCTTCCTCATCGGTTGTTTCTTGCTGGAATCTCCTCCCTCAAGCTTCCCGCTTTTGATCGCCATTTCAATCATTTCTCCCGCCGTAACTATATCAGCAAAACTTCGAGAAGGATTACCAACAAAATGTGAGAAAAATGGAGCCTTCAAGGTATTAACAAAAAGTAGGTTCGTTTCTTCCTCTACCAACGGTGGGTGGACTTGTACTGCTATCTCTCTCCACCTCTGAGCATATTGTCTGAAACTTTCACTATGCTTCTTCTCCATTGCTTGCAGCACCATTCTGTTAGGCCTGACGTCCTTCACATGTTTATACTGGTCGAGAAAAGATTTGGCCAGGTCTTTCCATGTCCTGACATCAACTCTCCTTAGTTGATTATACCATCGCAATGCTGAGCCTACTAAGCTTTCCTGGAAACAGTGGATCAACAGCTGGTCGTCCCCTACGTAACCAGTCATTTTCCTGCAGAACATTGTGATATGGGCAGAAGGGCATTGGGTACCGTCGTATTTCTCGAAATCAGGAGTTTTGAACTTGGGAGGTAGGACCAGATCAGGAACTAAACTCAGTTCCTTAGCGTCGAGACCATACAAGCTGGTATCTTCTTTCATAGCTTGTACTTCATTTGCTAGCTGCTTATATTGCTCCTGCAACAACTTGTTTTCGCTCTTCTTTGCTTCTTCATCAAGGTCCGGGACCTGGTGACATGGGCTTTCTTCGGGATGCGAACAAGATCCAGGTTGCGGATTCACTGCAATGCCGTCAGGATTTATGTGTACTTTGGTATGGACAGATGTTCCTTGGATATTCGGAGACTGTACCGGGGTAAACCCTGGGGGGTAAAGTGGTTCTTCACTTGTTTGCTCATGGGCCTTTCCGTGCTCTGGATTTCTCCCTCCTAGCATATTTGCCAACTTAGACAACATATCCTCTTGAGCCTTAAGCATATCTTCTTGCATTTTTCTCAGATCATCTTGCAACTGCAATTGAGTTCTTTCTATTTGAGCAATCTTATCATCCATGGCCTTCCTTGTGTTATAGTGATGCTTGAAATTTCCCAGTATTCTGTAATGTATCCCTTATTGTTAATTTTAATGCTTTGAGGATGAATGCAAATTATGTGAAGTGCGATAAAAATGCAATACAAAACTTAAATTGCAAATAAAATGCAAATGCATGCAGAAAGACATTGATTCATAAGACGCGATCAGTCTTAGAACAACTTTCATCTAGGACAAAAGCATCATCTTTACAAGAAAAGTCCACTACAGAAATGGCCTAGCTCTCATGTTCAGCTCTACTATCTGACTGACAAGCCAATCGACCCTCTTTCCTACGCCTGATGCTGGATTGGCATAGCTCTGGATGACTTTTGCTTGGAGGTCCATCTCTCCCAACTGCCTCGCAACGCCGCTTAACTGATTCATGGTCTCTCGGATCACGTGATTCACGTTTGTCTTCCAGTCTCTAAAGTGATCGTTTGAGTTTTGCCATTGCAGTCTGGTGCCTTGGACGGTGCGCTCGAGACCAGCGATTTGTGTCTGGCAGCTTCGTAAGGCAGCCTCTAAATCATGAATCTTCTTTTGCAAAGCAGCGTTCTCCTCGAGGCTAACCCTTTGATCCACTTGGCAACGCTGACTTTTTTCTGCAGATAAGGAACTTTCAAGCTGCATAACGTAGGCACTGTACTCTTCATTCTTTGCCTTGGCTCGAGCTAACTCTTCCTCATGCCTTGATTCCATCTCGTGCATCTCTTGATTGAGTACCTCTATCCGTTCGTTCTTTACTCCGCACCTCTGTATCCAGAGGAATACTTCATCCTGTTTGCCTTGGAGCACGTTCTCCCGATGTTGCCTTTCTAATTTTAGCTCTTCTTTGCTTTGCCTCTTCTCAGTTTCGAGCTCGTCGATTCTTTGCTTTCTAACCTCAAGTTCAAGTTGCATGTTATTTGCCTTCATTCTGAGTTCTTCAATATTAGCATGCAATTCTTCTTCTCGCTTCTTGCTCAAGGTGTACCTTTGTCTTAACTCTTTAGCCTCTGTCCTTTCGCTCTTCAATGCCCTAACCCAGGACCTTCTCTCGGACTCAAGTTCTTGATTTCTTTTCTTCTTCTCTGTCTCTACTTCTCTGACTCGGTGCTCTCTCTCGGCTCTGACGTCTCTAACTCGGCGATCCCTCTCAGCCCGGAGCTCTAACCGCCACTGCTCTGAAGTTCTCCCGAGGCCAGCAATTGCCCGTGCTCGACTCATTTTTTGGTAATCGCTCTGTAAACTAGTGAGATTGGCCTCCACCTCATCCTTTCTCTTGCGCATAAGCTCAAACTGTGTATTATAGAACCCCCTATCGATGTCCAACATGAAATTCTTTTGTCTAAGGGCCTCACACTCCGCTTCCTTCCTGGCGATTTCCGCTTCGAATTCACTCTTCAGTATCTCCAACTTAGACGGTACGTATTTAAACTGTACTTCCAAAGGAATTGTTTGGTCACGATCCGCCAACGGAAGGATATCATTCTTTCGCGCCGCCCTCCATGCCACGTAGTCTGGGGTCAGCATGACCTCAGCTGCTATGAAATCAGTTCTAAAGGTTGACTTCCACGCCTCTGACATTGCACGAGCAGTCTTCTTGTAGTGATCTCCACAGTACACAAATTCAGATGCCTTCAGACCGGATGTAGCTGGGATGAATTGGCGTGCCCCAAATTGTCTCAGTACCATCAGTGGCGCATAACCTACTCCACCCCATAACCCTAATAGGGTTACCCAATCGGAATCCCCGCATTTGTACAACACATCCACAAAAGCTAACCAGGGGACACGCCACACTATATCATGTTCCTGTAAATTTCTGAAGAGTGAAACCCAATCTCTCCTGGTGAGATGCTCTGGCCACTCTTTAGTGAGGAAATCTTTTAAGGGTGAATAGGCCGTAGAAAACCGTCGACTATACTCTCGGTCAATTTTCCAGAAGTGACTGCGTATCCAAACAGTAAGCAGCTGGACACACCCGGTGAAGCGGCTACTCTCAGCTATTCTGCAACTGCTAAGTGCTCTGAATGTTTCAGCCAAAACCGCAGGGACAGGGTTTACCTTCCTTTCCAAACGCTCGAATAAATCGACTACTGCGGCTTCCACGTGATAAAGAACTTTCGGGAAAATCATCAAACCATAAATTCCCAAGGCGAACATCTCCATGCTCTTCTCGATATCGCTATGCTTGACGATAAGCTCCTTGAGGCATGACCAAGGGAAGCAATCGGACTCTCCCTTCTTTTGGATTCGATCAGCAACCCACTTCTCTCCCATCCCAGTAATCCTTGCGAGCTTGCTCTTAAAGGATTGGGTCCTTGAGGCTTTTGAGTAGATACGGTCCAAGTGTATCGTCTCGAAATGAAACAAGGAGGTGTATTCTTCTAACGTGGGAGTCATGTCTTCCTTGTTGAAAGTGTAGCAGCTATACGCGGGATTCCAAAACTGGACGAGAGCTTTGATTAGGGGTTCGTTTACTTTCACATACAACAGAAGGGCGATGTCACCATACTTTTGCCAGAAAGAGTATTTCACCTCAGAATTCCAACTTTCCCAAATTTCGCGTAACTCTTGCAAATCGTTTTGCTTTAGACTGACCGGAGCAACCTCTGGTAGTACTGATATGTAATCTTCAGTCAAACTGTCGCCTTTCTTCCTCTGAGTTTCCTCGGACCACGACCTCACTTCTGCGTTATCCACTTCCTTGTTATGAAAGCTCTTGTCCATTTTATGATCGCCTTCTACTTTTATGACCACCTTGTGAATCAACACCTTTCTTCATGAATGATGATGCAATGCAGCGGTAATAAATAAACACAAACAAAAATAAAACTGTGTTAGTATATACAATGAATAGTCAAAGAATAAACAAACAACATGAAGATAGAAAATATATACATCCTAAACCTAATTCACATGGTATCTACCCAACATGGCGTCTACCGAATCATGCTTTGGTAGATCCTACCCGACATGATATTTACCCACATGTTTTGTTACTCATAAAAAATCCTAACCGCATGGTATCTAATTCACATGCATATTTGAAAAATAAACCTAACCACATGATCTCTAGTTCGCATACTTTTTGCCAAAAAAAATGAATTCGAGGGAAAAGTTAGAACGAGTTTCCCCTTTGTGTCTGCGGACAGAGATTAAACATAAGATGGGCAGAGTTTCAGTATTTCTAAAAGGGTCCTCGAATTGTCCTTTGCTGGTGCCCCCTTGGGCTTGCCAGACCCTCGATCCTCGCCCATTATAGGCTTAAAACGGATCAAGTTCAATTTCGAGAGGATACATTTCCCTATGTCCATGCGAGGAAACTCAATGTTTCACTCGTAAACATAAGGCATGTACCCCAGAGGTTACTAGCTAAAGCCCGTGCGGAGAACAATAATTTTTCTCACGTAAGCGTAGCTTTCACCCCTACTTAACGGGACAGAGCACAATTAGAAGGCTCTAAATATCAAAATGGTTGTTGCGACTGTAAAGGAGAAACCCATAATCCTTTCCCTCGATCCAAGAAACACAACAAACTAAAGTGAAGGTCAAAAAACTGAAACATGTAAATCACACGTTAGTACAACTATTTATTTGTTAATTAAAACGCAAATTAAAATGCAAACAACAATTTAAAACAAATCAGGGATCAAAAATCAAATTAAAGTGAACTTACAACTTTCGTTTGCAAAGACAATTAATTAATCGACTATAGGCCTGACTCTCTAAAAGTCCCCAGCGGAGTCGCCAAGCTGTCGAAACGATTTTTACGCGGTGCGGGGGGGCGAGATTTTGAAAAACCGCGTCATTTTTAATTATTCTCTTTTCAATTGAATTTTTAATTAAAAACAATGTGATTTTTAGAAAACCTCTCGTTTCGAAAATTTGGAAATTCCGTTACGGTAAAAATATAAGGTTCGAGGAGTCGCCACCAATCTTTGATTAGGGTGTGATTGGGCACCCAAAAGCATTTTGTCATTTTAAATAAAAATTAATTTTAATTAAAACGACAAGTAGAGGTCTGCGTTATCAAAATCTGAGTTCGGGAGTCGATTACGTGTGGGGAAGGATTAGCACCCCCACAACGCCCTAAATCGGTACCTAGTCGATTAATTAATTTCTTTGCAACGAATTTCACAAGTTCAAATTTGATTTGATTAGTGATCCCTTTAAACGACAAACATGCAAATTTGCAACATTCAAAGCAACAAAATAGATTTAATTTAAAATTACCAAGTCATTAGAAAGATAAAGAATATTCGATTATTTAAAAATATCGGGACCAGATCTTTAGTTCAGTTCTAACGACATTTTCTCGAAAAGTTTAAATAGTCGAATATTTCCTTTTCTTTCGCTCCCAAATTTTAAAGTGGAGAATCAAAATTTTAGTGACAATGACGGGATACACTTGTAATTTAAAATCATCAATAACGACCTTCCAGTAAGTTATGAAAAGCCATTTCGACAAATTTTAAATTAAAAGGGTATTATCCTTAATCAAATTATGTAATAGGAGTCGAGTTGCATATGAGGCTAACATGCTTATAGAAAATGAATTACACCTAAATTTATGCAAATTACAACATACTCGAAATGATATACACATGCAACATAAAAATAAACTACATTTGACTCTATGCGTATGGACAAAATACTCGAAATAATATACACATGCATATATTTAAAATAAATCTGAAATTAACCTATAATTATGCATAAAATATTAGACAAGGACTAAAATGTAAAGAACATAAACAGAAGGATCTTTTCATAAAAATTCATTTCCAAGTATCGCAAATATAATATAACCAAAGTTCTACGGAGGACCAAAATGAACGTTTGTCAAATTGCATATCCAATGTGAAAACAACCGAAAATAGCCCTAAACATGAAATTGGACAAAAATGAAACACTCAGAAAATTACAAGGCAAAATCAGAAAAGAGTAAAGCTCGGTTAAGGAACCAAAATGTAACAGACTGAACCTACTGGGCCTCACACGAGATTCAACCAATATCTTAAAACATGGGATATTCCCCTAGCCATAAAACGCTGTCGTTTTGGCATAGCTCGACACTACGTCGTTTTAACGCGCAGATATATCGGTTATTAGGGTAATTTTTGAAACCCTGGATCATTTCTTTCCCAACCTAAACAGATAAGCCCTTTGCCCTCAGCCGTCTTTCTCTCAAATCTCTCCTCCCTCGTCTCGTCTAACCTATGGAAACCCTAAACAAAAACTCCCAAACGCCGCAGCCTCCGCCGCCTAACAACCCTGCTGAAACACTCAGATCAACCCCAAAGCCTAGGATCTAAAAGATTTTCGACCCCCCCCCACTAAAAGCAAACTCACGGCCACCGCGGGTTCTCCCCCCGGGCTCCGACGAGGAACCAACTCCTCCAATACCCCTCACTGCTTCCCTTCCTAGGACCCTAGCCTCACAGTCCGCTAGCCACCACTCCCGACGGCCACCAAGGCTGAGACCTAGACCAAAATCCCTGAAACCCCACTCGGTTCACTCTCCAGTAATCCTACGAGACCCCTACCACCGTGGCCTCCACAGCCACCGCCTAGAGCTCCGATGAAGAGCTATACAGACACGAACCTCAACCTTTCACCAAACCTCAACCCTACACCTCTCAAAACAGCCCTCTCTCTCTCACCGTTGAACCACACAACCGCTGTGGATTTAACCCTCAAGGGCTCCAATAGGAAGACGAAACCCTAAGACAAACCTACCCAGAAACCCGAAGCCCTATGCTCAACATACCCCCAAAACCAAATCTCACGCCCAGATGAAACCAAACGACTAATCAGAAGAGGAAACGACGACTTACCCTTAGTGACTCAACGGGATTTGGCTTTTCAAACGATGGTGATGGCTCCAGGAAGGTAAAGGTTTTCTCTTCCGTCTATGGTTGTTTCATTATTTGATTTGCTAATGGGATTTTAGACTCTGGTTGTGGATTTCTCTGGTTGTGGATTTCTCTGGTTTCGTCGTTATCTTGATGGTTGGATTCCTGTTTTTCTTGTTGTTAATGACTGGTAGTTCTCTAGGGTTCTCTCGATGTGGTTGATCCTCTTTTTTTCTTGCTTTCTTTTTTTTTTTTCCCCATGGTCCCGATCCCCCTCTTTTCTTTTATATTTCTCTCCTTCTCCCTCGTTGATCGATTTCTTTCCAGTTTTGTTCTTTTCTGTTCTGCTCTCGTTTGGTGTGTTTGCAGGGCTCTGGAGCGAGCAAGTCACGGGCGGCAGTAGTGGGGAGTTGTGCTGCACATGGATTGCTGGAAGTGGTGATGCCTGGAAACCGTGCTGCATGGGTGTTGTCGATAGCCCCGATGGATTTCACGTGAACTGCTCGGGTGGCGTAGGTCTGCTGGAAGTGTGGGCGCTCGTGGTATGGGTCTTCTGCTGGCTCGGGGATCACAATGTCTTGCGAGCCGTTGGATCATAGCAGATCCAATGGCCTTCATGTTGCGGCGTTAGAGAGTTGGGGGTAGGAAACCCTAATGGGTTTAGGGTTTCCAGAATTAGGTTGCCACAATGGGCTTCAGCATCCAAGCCGGGCCTTTTTCTATTTTGATTCCATTTGGGCCGATCTGGTCCAGTCTGTTTTGTTTCTGGCCTGTAACATAACAAAAATAATATTTAGTCCATGTTTCATATATTTATTTGTTTATTTATTTACACATATATATATATATTAATAACTACGTAACACCAGACTTATAATAATAACCAAAATAACAATAATAAAACCCGAATTAAACTCAAATAATCCCGGACAAATCGAGCATCTACAGTCACAAACAAAGAGTTTTACACACCTGAATACATGGGCGAAGCTTAGGGAGGTGCATTATTCACTTTTTAACCGAATTAATTGATTAATTAATTAGATGTTAAATTTGTTGACTATCAAAATTTTTATAAAATTTATTATTGATTCAAAATCAATTAATTAACCAAACTAACATAAAAT
Source organism: Hibiscus syriacus (assembly GCF_006381635.1). Lineage (NCBI taxonomy): Eukaryota > Viridiplantae > Streptophyta > Magnoliopsida > Malvales > Malvaceae > Hibiscus > Hibiscus syriacus. The sequence continues at coordinate 42,008 of NW_024062031.1, read as the reverse complement.
ATTGAACATTTAATAATATATATATTATACCTTAAACTCAAACCAATTAAGAATAAAGATCAAATTATCTTTAAGATAAATTGCAAATTTAGTATCCTAATTATCACTTGCGTTCCGTATTGGTCGCCCAATTATTTTTTCTTTTAAAATCATATCTAACGTTACGTTTTGGTTTTATTTTGGTCATCCACAGTTAAAATATCAAAAATAAAATCATCATCAATTCTAAAAAATATATTGATATATATTAATATTTTTTCTGATTCCGTTGCTGTTTGTATACATAGAAAAAGAAAGTTTGATCAGCATGAGAATGACTTCGGATCTACACGTTGCCTTCTTGTTTCGGATTCCGTCATTCCCATTTCATGTAAAAATGGTTAAATCGGGTGGAAGCTTGTTGCATCTGAAGCCTCAATAACTGCATAGTAGTGTTCCAACTTGCCGTCTTCGCTACCAAAGTTACAAACATTTTCCTAGAATATCCAAAATGACCACAACTGAAATTCCCGGTGCCTGTAACTCTGCAATCTCATAACTTTGCGGTGTGTTCTTGGATCATCCCATGTATGCCTGCAAAAGGGAATTTAATACACAACCTTGCATTAAACCCTAAACCCTTGGCATTAACTTCTTACCTTGGGCATTTTGCCCGGTTATGGTAACTTAAGAGTTGGCAAGACCCATAGATTTTGCGCCTTCATTAGCAGCTAAAATGTCCGCTTGTTCCTACACACCACATTTAACACGATGATTAGTGATGTATATGAAATAAAGTGTTCATATTTGTCTTTTTGTTGGAGTAATCATGCTATCAACTAAATCATGAGGTGATTACGCATATGATCGTATAGCTATACCTGAAGCCGATGCAACAAATACATCAAGAACAGATGGACAAGCACCTGCACTGATTTTTTTCCGACAATGTTATCGTAAAAGTAAAACCTACATAACCCGTTTCCCAAAGACGAGGTGAAACTATTCTTACAAGATAGCATAGCAAGATAATTCGAGCCGTCGGATATCGCCATAGAAATCTGGTGGCCCTGACAGCTCCTGAATCCAGTAATTTTACAGCCTTCTGTAACTGCAAGAGGCAGATCGAAACACAAATCAGAGTAAGCAAATAGGATCGTTAAGTTAGTTTTGGAATATAAAAATGGGAATACCTGTATGCTTGCTGCAGCCACATGACGGTGATGCACAGGAAGAGGCCTGAAATTATTAAATAGGTAAGGAAATTTCGGAAATATCAAAAGTAACCGCATGGTAAATTTAGAGGAAGCAGAACTTCCATGAAGAGCAGCCAATGAAAATGTAGGATGGATAGGTAGTAATATCTTTCATTGTTTTTATTTTTTGGTTCAATAATATCTCTTCCATGGTTTTGCAATTATTTATTTACTTCATAAAAGAACTAGGGAGAAATTATAGGTTCAGGGAAAGCCAAAAAGAATAATTCCATTACAAGCGTCAAGTGCCGAGTACAATTGCATGAATAGTGTTGCTTAATTTGAAGGAATTACAGTCCAAGAAGCAATGCAAGAAAAATGGCCCATGTATAAACAAAAAAATTGAGCCACTGGTTAATAAATGGGTGACTTAGCCTACAGACCACAGAATTTCTGTTTTTTTTTCCAGCACCTTTTCTCTTTTGGCTGCAACAACATTTCATTCCAACATGCTGTGCTGCTAACTTCTGCAAAATATTTTATTCTTTTATCTGAAGGGGAGATGTATGTAAAGAGGAAACTCTCAAATCAGGAAATTTAAAATTGGGCCGCGACTGAAGACTTACAATACTAGATAGTTTGGCAAATCATAAAAGTTAATATAGATCCAAATTCAATCAAATACAGCTGCATTTTAGAAATCACATTTCCTAAAAGGAAAATCAGATCTCAAGGAGAAGGCAATATAATCTTACTAGCTAATAAAAACCACGTATTTTAACATTTCCTAAAAGGAAAATCAGATCTCAAGAAGATTGCAATCTAATAAAATGAAAAAGCATAACTTACTCAAGTGCTTTGATTTCAATGTCTTCCTCCCACGAAGACGATGCACGACGAGGAACTCTACTTCTTTCTACTTCAACCTGTTGATTATAACGGTACATCACAGAAAACAACGAAAGTGAATACCAATAGTTATACAAGTGTAGACACTTATTTTCGTCCGGAGTAATTATATATATATATATATATATATATATGCATATAGTAATACAGTTTTTGAAAATGTTTTGACAAAATATAATGTATAATTTTAGGAAAAATGATTTTCGAAAATAAGTATATATTATATAGTTTTTGAAAACGTTTTTAAAATCTATATAGTATATGGTTTTGAAAAATATTTTGAAAACATTTATATATTATATGGTTTTTAAAACATTTTGAAAGTATATATAATATATAGTTTTGAAAACATTTTAAAAATATATATTATATAAAACATTTTTGAAAACATTTATATATTATATAGTTTTTAAAACATATTGAAAGTATATATAATATATAGTTTTTAAAACATTTTAAAAACATATATTATATAAAACATTTTTTGAAAACTTATATATAATATATAATTTTTTAAAAACATTTTTAAAAACTATATAATTTTGAAAACATTTTTTAAAAAGTATATAATATATAATTTTAAAATAATTTTGAAATTATATATTATATAGGTTTTGGAAAATATTTTTTTTATTTTTTTTCCTTTTCTCTGTTTTATTATTATTAACATTTTTTTGTAGGTCCAAAGTTTAGGTTCGAATAAAAGGGTCCAAGTCAGAGTCCAATAGGCCCAACTAGGTAGCCTGATCCAGCTAACCCGATTAGGCCCAAGTGGATGAAGATTACACAGCAAGACTAGGGTTTCTGAAACCCTAAAGTCAAACGGTCGAACATCGGCCGAGGATCCCGGGACTGAACCATCCCGGGATTTCAACAGTAACGCCCCGAGCAAAATAGAATAACCCGGGGTACTGGTTCACCGAGCAGGGTATAAATACCCCGGTGACCAACAGAGGAGAACAACAATCGGTACACAGTACACTACCAGAGAAACTCTAAGCCAAAAAACATCATCAAAGCCAAACACGATCACAAGCAAAACACGAACCATCAACAGCACAAAGACAAAACCAAAAAAACAGAGGAAACCGGGAGCAAACTCGAAACAAACAACACATAAAATAAAGCAAGCCAATACACAACGAAAAAATCAAAACATCAGCCACGAAGGGTCACCGGGAGCAGAAGAGTCGAGATGCCGGTTTTAAAGGGTAAAGGTCGAAACTTTAAGGGTAGATTTACGACGTTTAGAGTTTTTTAGTGGATTTGGGGTTCAGTTTTGGGTTTACGGGGTGGATAGGAGTATGTTTTTTTCGGCCGCCGCGAGCGGCGACCGTAGACGGCGGCGGCAGGTGGCCGGAAATCGCCCAAGGGAGAGGTTTGAGAGCATTCTCTCGACTGAGAGAAGGAAGTTGAGAGAAAATGTTACAAATGAGTGATTTTGGGCTATTGGGATATATATATAGCAAGGACCAGTTTGCAAATAGGGGATTCTTAAATTCTCTCCGCAGTCATTTGTATTTTGAATCGCTTTACAATCTGATCACTATATACCATTTGGCATATGAATTTTCGATTTATTCAATTCATTCCCTACTTTAATTTACATTCTTTTACAATTTGGCCCTCTATTTTGTTTTTATTTTAATTTAGTCACTTTTGTTTATTTTTTCCTCTTTCACGATTTTTAATTTTTTTTTCATTTTTATCTTTTAACTAACCCTTTACTTTTTGTTTTATTCATTTTATTTTCTTTTATTATTTTCTTGTATTATTTTTGTTTATTATTATTATTTATTTTTTTACTAACCTTTAATTATTTTACCTATTTTATTTTAGTTTTTTTGTATTTTTTACCATCTAATATTTTTTGACATTTCAGTTGAACTTTCAATCAATCAAAGATAAGCAATCCGAATCGAATATTTTAAATTTTAATTTTAATTTCATTTTTCGCAATTAAAGACAACCGTTAAATTAATTGGTACTGAAAGGGCGGTTCAAGGGTATTAATCCTTCCTTGACCGTAACCGACTACCGGACCCGATACGTTTCTGGTACAACGCAGATCAGGTAAGAGAGTGTCTGATTCACCTAAATATTTTTAAAATGATCGGTGGCGACTCCAATTCGTTTAATCCAAGTCGAAGCCCAATTCCGAGGCTCAACCGAAAGACGGTTCCGACAACAAGAAATAGAAATCAGTCTTGCATCTTAGATGTCAATAAACCTGTGCTTCTTGAAGACGATTTATTTCCTTCTCCAACTGGAACTCAGCAGCAGCTTTTTCACTCGCCATAGTTTCTAACTGTGTTTGCTTGTAGTACTGCATAATGGAGTAGCCACAAGAAGTCAGCATAAGCAAATAGATGTTACGAAAAAAACAAATCTCAGTTTCAACTACCAAGAGGTCAGTCAGTTCACGATAGCGTTTCTCTAGTTCCATATGTTCCTGAGAAAAAGCAACAACTAACAATATAAATAAGGTAATGATTGGGAGGATTTCAAACATAAAACTGAATGTACCATGAAGCAATTTACTCTATGAATTTGTATATAGAAAACAACTGAACAGAATTCCATCCAATTTCAGATGAGAAGGAAATTTAAGAAATGAGACATCAACAGAAGTAAATCAATGTCATAGCTTCTAGTTCAGGAAATTTCTCCTTGTCTGCGTATATTGATAGAGAAAATATATGGGATGTCTTGATATGACTTAAGCATGCGGCACGTCATAGATGTTTCCAACATTTAAAACTTTAGGGAAGCTTGGCCCCAAGGAGCCAAGTACATTTCATGTCCATGAATAGGGCTGTAAATGAGACGAGACAGATCGTAAGCTATTCTAGACCGACTCGGTCAAAGCTCAGTCAGCTCTCGAATCAAATGAACTCGACTCGAGCTCGAAATTGACTCGAATTCTTAACGAGCCTAAGCGAGCTACTTGATACTTGACTTGAAAAGCTCATGAGCAATTTGAAAAAAATAATATATTAAATTTTTAGATTTTTTTTAATTCAATTGTTAATAATATTAACATTTTTATGTTGTTCTTTTTAAAAAAAAAAATACAATATAAAACTTTCATGTGCTTAAGGTTCGGTTCGAGCTCGAGTTTGAGCTTCAATCAAGCTAAGCCTGAGAATATTTTGAGTTTATGTTTTTCGAGCTCGAGTCGAGCTTCAATTTTTGATTTCGAGTTGAGGTTGACAATTTTAAGCTCGTGAGTTTTCGATTCAAGTCGAGCTCAGTATTACACTTTTCGAGTCGAGCTTAGCACTACCTGAACTCGACTCGGTTTGTTTACAGCCCTATCCATGAGTATATGGAAACTTTAGGGGAAGAGCAAAAACTTCAAGTTAAAAATACAGGAACAACAGGTTGTTCAGTAAATAATTTGGTACACACCATAATATCTGACAAATATAACGTGTTGGTTGAACCCAAAACATACAAGAGAACATGATCATGTAGCTTACAGCTGATATACAGGTAGATAAAGCAGATAAGCATGGAATTTCAGGCTCCACTAAGTTCAGCATTCACTAACATAAACACCTACAGTGTATACATATCAGTAGAACAGACACCTACACTTCCTTCTGATTACTGCACATAGATCAAGGTGTATGCATGTATTTGTTTGATTGAAGAAATAAGAAAAGATGAATGAATTTTAACGGTTACCTGACGTGAATAATGCTCAGCATCCCTCTTCATGGCAGCCATTTTAACCCTCACTTTCTGCACTTCAGCCTGCAGCCAGACAAATTGGTCAAAGAAAACACATCCATCAGCCAGAAAAAGAAACCAGAATAATCTTGCGATGATTTTATAATGATAATTGTATTAGGTAAGGGAAAATATGATACTTGGCTCTAATGAAGAGAGCTTGCTCTCAGCATCTCTTTGACCTTGGCGTGCACGCTCCACTTCCTCCTGCATTCCTGTATCCAATTTCACAATCTTTAAGCCGTTTCTTATTACATTAATTACAGTTGTTGCAACAGCTAATGGCCAATGATTATGCCTTTCACTAGATATTAAATGTCTTATAAACTGCTGAACTTCAGAAAGTTCTTAATGACATATAAACCCCGATTCCAGTGGATTACATGATGTATTCAGATCATACAAGTAGGATGACTTTTATTTCTAGATTATAGTTACATGAAATGGTCCAAAAATATCATTTGCAAGAAATAGTTCACACAGTTGCATCCTCTTCATGATTTACGTGAACCATTTGATTTGCTTCTTCTGGGGCCTTCTTTGTCCACGATGAGCACGAGCTTCCATATCTTGCAATTCTTGTTTTAGAGATGTGTATTCAACCTGATATATTGATAAATTAATCTCAAGAGCACTTTGATTTCACATTTAGCTCAGCCAGAAAGACAAACTTTCATATAAAAGCACTGTTATCATTTTTGTTTTACCTCAAGAAGTGCCACCTTCTGCTCAAGTTCTGCAGCTTTTTGCTGTCCTCTCATCGGCAACCCTCTGAACGAAGAACACACAACAGTTTAAAATGCTTGTTGAAACATATTTAGATTTCAAATAATCAATGTACAGCTTTGCAGCTGAACAAGAGGCACCATATTTGCCAAAAAGATGGTGATATTTTAATGTTCAAACTGTAGATTACATACTACTAGAAGCTAAACTGCCAGTTTCTTAATTTAAAAAGAAAATTTGACAAAAACCAGATTAAACTAATAGTTAGCATCCTAATGGTAAAGCTTATTTCAGGAAACTCATTAATGTGGCATAATACTACTAGATTACCAAATTATGAAACTGAAAATGAGAAATCAAAGTGCCCTTGAGATTTCTTTATCCTGATCATTAAACTCATGCCGATTGCTTTTTCCTTTTTGCAACTTCAGCATTTGGTACTTGTGCAGATCCATTAAATGTTAATTTACGCTGTTTAGTAGGAGAAGAGATTTGGGAAGTTGGATAGTGGGGGTATGCTGTGTAACATAATATTTATCTTAGTAACCTTGCTTTATCACGAAAAAAATGTCAAACTGAGAAAAATTATTAGTTAATATAAATGTGAATATGTTTGTAAAATGATGTTTTTCCAGAATAACATATTAAGAAATCCCAAATGCCGACATAACTTCACCATGCAGATATTGATGCAAATTACCACCACATCAAGGCGATAACTTGAAACAACTGTTATCCACTTCGAAAGCATGAGGGACTAACTTTAAAGGCTAATATTACATTCAGCTAAAGTTTCTCTGAACATGCAATACTAAGATGCTCAATTAGCAAGTAAAACAAGAATATTAAATATGCAAATTAGTTGCTGATTTGCAGTGGAATTAGAAATAAAGACTACTTAGATTACCTGGATCCTAGCAAGAGCTGTGGAAGCCTCAACAGCTCGATTTTCCAATTCCACTTCCCTTTCCATGGCAGCCTATTCCAAAAACTAGATATTATTAGAGTGCAACCAAGATAACAAAAAAAGAGTAAATGCATCAACGTTTCAAACATGGACCATTTTGGTAGCATTATGTGCTGCACGTTCTTCTTCTTCTCTCCTCTCTGCAGAAGACAGCTCTTCTCGTAGGGCCTAAGAAAGAAGCATACCAATAGATTACCAAGATCATAATGAAACATGTGTGTGTGTGTGAAAACGCATGCAGATGCAAGCAAGAAAGAACCAATTACTCTACCTGCATCATCTGTTAATTCCCTGTTTCTCATGATAGACTCCATGTTTGCCTGACGGTAAGCAATCAAAATTGTTAACAAACTTAACACGGCCAAATGATGCAAGCCAAGAGGAAAAAATGATATCCCATTGAAGAAAGAGAGTGTCTAAGTGTGGAGGCAAAATAAAGGAACAAAATTCGGTCGAAGGAAAGGGATACAAAAGCAGACCTGCAGACTATAATCCGCTTAGCAAGACCTGCATACTATAATTCACTTAGCAGGTTAAGAGGAACTTATTAAATGGGATGATTTTTAGTTATAAGGGAATTGACATAAGCTCTTTAGATTTATATTTCATGACAAAGGCGTTATTAAAAGAAGCATCAGGGTTTCTATCATTTTATTTAGCTAATAAATCTAGTAACAGTCAGATATACATAATCTGTGGCGATAGGAACTGTTTCTTTTAAGCTAAACACATAAATTCACCTGCTAAATCATATAATTGAAAGCTTCTATACATATTGCATGCAATCTTGACAATGGCTTCTTTGATTATTTCAGTTCATAATAAGGTCTTGTAGAACAGAAATGTCAATAGGAGCTAAACTTATTAATTTAGTTGAGGAACTAAGTAGAGACCATACTTACGAAAGATAGAGCTTTGAAAACAGGGGATTTTATAATGAACGAGAACCAAGCATAGTTTGGATTCAAACCTGAAGTGAAGCCAGATTTCCTTCAGATAAAGCAGCTTGTTTCTTAAGTGCATCCATGGAATTGACAAGTGCCTCTATCTCAGAGTTCTTTGCTGCCAAAGCCTCAACCATATTTGACTCTATCCTCGTTACTTCACTCTTAGATACAGATAAATCTTGCTGCAGCTGTTTTATACGAGTTTCATATGATTTACTCTGCTCCCTCTGTCAAAGAAGCAATTTAATCCTAAATTTTATTCCTTAAGTTGCACGCGTAACAAGCATGACTATAACATGAAAATAAACTGAAAAGTGGAAAAAAGATAAAACCAACCGCCTCAGCAATTAGAAGCTCCTCAAGTTGTGCATTCTCATATTTGTACTCTTGAAGACGGGATGAAAGTCCAGCACAAACCTAGGAATCAGTGTAGAACAATTTGTTACAAAATCAGAAAATAAAGAGAAAGAGAAGGAAAAAAGAAAAAAAAAAGAAGCATCAATATATCTAATCTGTGAGTGGCTACTTAGGAGGCACAAAAAGATTCACACTCATTTGCAAGTTAGGCTGGTTCCTTTTAAAGGTTACTCTTTTCATGAGAAAGATTTTAAACGAGAACATTCTTCCAAGCAATATAACAGAAATATTCTCAAGACTCTGCCTAATAGATGGATGGCCACAAATATGATGTATTTAAAGAATGTTGATAACAAATTAGACCCATATAGAACCCATTAACATATTCAAGGAAAAGAAACAGATATGACGACTTTATCCCAAGGGTGCAGCTTATACTGATTCATAACAAAATTTTGTTCAGGGTTCTGAACTCTTATTTTCTATAGTACATGAGAGTGAAATTCAATTCCTTGAATACACGTTAGTCTCAATATTCTTCACCAAAAGGAAAACCAATAAATTCAGAGAGCTTACCCGAGCTAGTCTTGCCTCTTTTGATTGACCAGTAGAATTGGTGGTTTTAAGCAGTCCTTGAGCCTGGATGAAAACCAAAGGACTAGTGAAAAAGACTTTTAAATGGATACAACATGAGAAGATTCAAGCATAAACTACAATTTCAGATTTGAGTGAATTTGTCACCTCATCAAGTTGGTCCTGGACCATTTTTGGAGGAGTGCCAGCATTTTGCTCTTGCAGTTTCTTTTGATTCACATGAGTTTCAATTTTAACATCATCTTCTTTTAACTTAGCTTCAGAGTTAACATGAGAATCAGCAACTACATGTTGTGACTTCTCTTGTTCAGTCTTGGAAGGGACATCTGCAGTTTGGGATTCAGTATCTTGGTCACCATCAGTTAAATGATCTTCACTGAAAACCTCAATATCTTTGGCAGCAAATGAAGGAGGGTGCTCAACATGAACATCAGAAGCATTCTCATTGAGAAGCTCCCCATTTGAAGTTGATAACGAAGATTCTGCATTGTTGATAATTGCAGAGACTTCTTCCTGATCAACACCATGTTTAACCACATTGGTATCCAACGGCTCAGATGAAGGAAATTTAGGGGGTATCTTTCTCACTGTTTCCATACAGCTCAGTACTTGTCGGACCATAGAATTAGGGCGATTTGACCAACCTGACATATATTTATCGAATATTTATTTTTTTAGCATCGTTTGATGTATATTTCTCGAAGTGGTACCCTTTCGGCTGAGCTGGCGAAAGGCGCATCCCCGGGGATGTGCTTTACCCGTGTTTTCGCTGGCTCGACTGCCACGTGTGGAAGGCGCATCCCCGGGGACGCGCCTTCTATTAAATGTCATAAATGCCCCCATCCGTTTTCCCTAACTACCCCTCCTCCTCCCCTATATAAACCCCCTCAACCCTCTTTCATTCTTCACACCAAAATCATATTCTCCTCTCTTATAGAACTCAAATTCTCCAACTATTTGAGTTTTAAATTTGTTATTAGTGGTAAGAAATTTATTTTTATGTTAGTATTTTTTTAAATAGTTATTATATTTTATATTAATATATTTATGTAAATATTATTTTTTTTATTAAAATAATATTTATATAATTATTATTTATTTAGAATTATTAATTTTTTGTGCTAATTATATTGTTTTGTCTACAGTTATAATGGAAAACAAAATGCTGTTGCGATTGGATATTGATCATATCTCCAGACATTTTAGCGATATGGTAATATTTTTATAATTAATGTTAATATTTAAATTTATTTTTATTTTAAAGTTATTATGAATTTATATTAATTTTTATTTTTTATAATGTATATTATTTAGGATACTGATCGTATTTTAGAGACTTTTATTAAAAAATCCACGTATATCGACACCGGAACGTATTTTGCCATATTTGGCTTCTGTCGGGTTCGGGTACATTGCAATAATTATTGGCGGTTGCAAACTTGAACCTGTCCTAATTTCTGCACTGATTGAGAGGTAGAGGGCCGAGACACACACTTTTCACCTTCCATGTGGAGAGGCCACAATTATATTGGAGGATGTCTCTATGCATCTGGGGCTTCCCGTCGACGAAAATATAATATGTGGTATGGCGGATGGTGATTGGCAGTCAATGTACATTGATTATCTTGGAGCTGCTCCGCCAGAGTTTAATGGAGGTAGAATAGCTTTATCTTGGTTGAAAGCTAATTTTGAGGTTTTAAATGAAAATGCTTCAGAGGATCAAGCAAAGGCATGTGCTTGGGCATATATTCTACGAATAATTGGAGGAATATTGATGCCCGACAAATCTCACAACCAGGTGCATTGTATGTGGTTGCGGCATCTGATCGATTTTGATGAAGCTAGAAGATATAGTTAGGGCGCTGCAGTTTTGGCATTTCTCTTTAGAGAAATGTGTCGGGCGACGAATTATAAGAAAACTACTATCGGTGGATGCCTACTGCTTCTACAATCATGGGCGTGGTTCCGCATGCATTTCCTATTCCCGATCGTGAATGAACCATACGTATTCCCCTTATTGTTGATGTAATTTTCGAACTAAATTTTGATTTAAATATTTTCAATCAAATAGGGTGATATTTAGTTTATATTATATTTCATAGGTGGTCGATGAAAAGAAATGACCATAAAAGTATACCTACTGGGTTAGAGGAAATTCGTTTACTTATTGATACGAAAGCTGGGTCTGAGGTATGTTTTTAAAGTTGTTTAATTATTAATATTTTAATTTAAAATGCTAGATATAATTAGAATATTTTATTTATTTGAATTGTATATTTATATTTCAGTTTCAGTGGATACCTTATGCGAGCGATGAAGTGAAGGCTTGCATCCCACCCCACCTTAGTGGGTCATTAGAGGTATGGATATCGGTTATACCTCTTATATGTTATGCTATTATTGAGTGGCATCCAGTTGATCGCGTGCTCCATCAGTATGGTTGTACGCAATATATTCCTGGAGCACCTAGGAATTTAGACGACGTGCATAACATAGATAGACGAGGAAAGAAAGATGTTAATTGGGTGGTGAGACACAGAGATTGGATTGCGCTTTGGGAGAACCGATATACACTGTTGGCCCCTCGACAATATTACGCTGAAACTGGTCATATGGTTACGGATAACTATATGGACTGGTTTAATGAAAATGGGAAGTTGTTTCTACTTTCGGCGGAAGCACGAGGGGTTAACATTCCTAGGCGCCGAGAAAGACGTCAACCGTCTCAATATCATCGTCCCCCGACGCGTGGACGGAGAGAAGGCGCTACCGGTTCTGCATCAGTCCCACCACAACATCCTTATACGTAGATGCCGCAGGGGTACATGCCCAGCCCTCCACTTCATATGCCAAGCCCACCAGTTCATATGCCATCTTCGCAGGGTTACATTCCGAGCCCGCAGGGTTACATTCCTAGCCCGCCAGGTTACATGCCTAGCCCACAGGGTTTTATACCATATGGAGGTGCATATACAACTATGTTTAATGATCCAACATATGGTTCATATGCATCTTATTTGGCTGGTGGTGCTTCTCCGCAGACACCTCAATCTCCATCTGGATCACAGACATCGATGCCAATGTTTCCACAGTTTTCACAGTTCCCGGGGAGCGGTGGGATTGTTACTAGCACTCCTCCAGGGTCGTTATTTTATACAGGCCCTTCAGCCTCTTCAGCGTCATCTACACCAAATGAAGAAAATACTGCTGATGATGATAGTGAAGATGAGGAGACTGAAGAACAAGTTCCACGAAGAAATCCTCCACGAAATAGACAACCACCGCCATGTGGAACTCATTCGAGAAGACGACATCGGTGATCCAGTTGTATTTTACTGTTATTTAAATAGTTATATTTCATAATTTTATGTAATTTGGTTATGTTATTTAAATGTTTCATGGTTGTTACATACATATTTTTAATGTTATTTTCTATTCACATTTAACATTAAATGTTTGATAAATGTTTTTAAAATACAAATTATATTATTCGAAATTTAAAATAAAAATAAAAATAATATTATTCGAAATTTAAAATTAAAATATAAATTATAGTATTCGAAATTTAACATTAAATTTCAACTTAATATTCCAATTGTATTCGAAATTAAAAGTTATATTCCAATTATAGTTCACAATACTTAAATTGAAATTAAATTTATCCATACATATGATTTTATCATTAACATATATATTAAAACGTATACATTAAAATCAACTTATCACTTCACATTTATTCGTAAAAACATCTCGATGCTCATTCCATACAATTTTAATGTCACAATCAACTTATCACTTCACATTTATTCAATTTATCCATAACATTTTATCTAATTTATTCAAACTTCACATAACGTTTTAATTTAAGTTATGAACTTAAATTAATCTATATGTATAATTTATTCTTAACTTGCTGAACTTTCAAAAGAAGTTAAATTTTGGTTATAATTTACCTGATTTCACAATCCATCTAGTGTCCCCGAGGGACATGAGTGACATAATAGGGCAATGATAACATATTCTCTGACAAAATAATGGAAGGCGCGCCCCTGGGAACGCGCCTTCAAGTCCCCTGAGAAATAATAGGTACTGATATGAATAGTGTCCCTGAGGGACATGAGTGACATAATAGGGCAATGATAACATATTCTCTGACAAAATAATGGAAGGCGCGCCCCCGGGAACACGCCTTCAAGTCCCCTGAGAAATAATAGGTACTGATATGAATAGTGTCCCCGAGGGACATGAGTGACATAATAGGGCAATGATAACATATTCTCTGACAAAATAATGAAAGACGCGCCCCCGGAAACGCGCCTTCAAGTTCCCTGAGAAATAATAGGTACTGATATGAATAGTGTCCCCGAGGGACATGAGTGACATAATAGGGCAATGATAACATATTCTCTGACAAAATAATGGAAGGCGCGCCCCCGGGAATGCGCCTTCAAGTCCCCTGAGAAATAATAGGTACTGATATGAATAGTGTCCCCGAGGGACATGAGTGACATAATAGGGCAATGATAACATATTCTTTGACAAAATAATGGAAGGCGCACCCCCGGGAACGCGCCTTCATGTAAATAGTACTTCGATTATAGACACTATTATATGCAACGTATTATAAACTTTCAAAACAAACTTCAGTTGACAAGCTTTCAAATTCTCAAATTCCCAAACTCTAAATTCTCAAATTCTCTGAAAATGAGTAGTCTTTCTGCTGTTGTTTTGTATGATGGAGAAATTAAGGAAGCTGAAGAGGGGGTTGTTTTTGAGTCAGATCATTATACCCCCTTAACCTTGAAGAGAAACATCACAATTGAGGAGTTAATCACAAAAAATTCATTAAAGATTCGTGTAGCAGGCCAGAGAAGACTATCTTCACTTCAGTACAGATTTCCTACTGAACTTTTTCCGCTCACGTATACATCATTTCAGCTTTCAAACAATGATGATGTTTATATGATGGTTGATGCTCATATGGGGAGTTCACAATCTCTTATTGAAATGTATGCCACTTTTATTGACGTTCGTGCAACTCGTGGTCTCTCATATTCCTCTCACTTTGGCATTGCATATCAAGCTGATCAAGTTGATAGCCCGACACAACTGATCTGTAATGATTTCACATCATTAATGGCGGATCCAACGCCAGATACCATGCCATCAAGTTCAATAGGAAGGCATTCATCTGCAACTGCTTATGATCTCAACCCACGTGGCTTCACCAATAATCCATATTGCAACATCTCTTATACTTCAAGGGGCAGACATTCATCTGCCAATGTTTTCGACTTACATATGGAAATGCCAACGAGACGGCAGTCTATTCACATCCCACATGATACAATTGCCTCAAGTTCAAGGGGAGGACACGCAAGCGGGAACTTATTTGACCTCAACATTGGATTATCGGAGGAATCCTTATCTCCACCAGAAGAACCTCTTCAGGAGCCAGGTACAGATGGTGCTGAAACGGGATTATTCATTGAACCTGACTCACCACAGTTTAACGTACATTCTGATGATGACGAGGATGACGTTTCGATAAAAACAACACTATCCGAACTTCCTGCACATATGTATGAGGCTGATTATGATGCAATGTATGAGCCTGAATTTCCAGATCTTCCTGATGTTGGCAACTATGGACTTCAATCATTAGTCAATGACGGTAATTTACATATTGGAATGGAGTTTGCATCGAAGGAGGAAACAATGATGGCAATAAAGAGTTACAATATTCGTAACTCAGTTAAGTCCCGAGTTGATCGATCTAACACGGAGAAATATGTCTGCTACTGCGTCCAACATGACAACGGATGTCAATGGATGGTCCGTGTATCAAAGAGGAAGAGGAAGAACAACTTATGGGAACTAACCAGATACAACGGTCCTCATACATGTTGTGCAACAGGTATAAACCAGGATCATCCCAACTTGGACTCCAACATTATTTGCCAAGCAATCATGCCCATTGTGAAGAAAAGCTCTCATATAGCTGTTGCAGTGTTGATTTCTGCTATACAGTCACAATATGGGTACACTGTCTCATATAAAAAAGCGTGGTTGGCAAAACAGAATGTCATTTGCAAACTTCATGGCGAATGGGATTCCTCTTACAACGAGCTGCCCAGTTGGTTTCATGTTGTGCAAAGACTTAATCCCGGGACAATTGTTGAGTTCGAAACTCAACATCATTACGTGAATGATCGAATGGTTCGCGATCGCTGCCAATTTTACCGTGTCTTTTGGACTTACCCTCAGTGTATTAATGCAGTCAAGTACTGTAAACCAGTTGTCCAAATTGATGGTACTTTCTTGTATAGAAAATACAAGCAAGTTTTATTATTGGCTGTAGTCCAAGATGAAAACCGAAATATTATTCCTGTTGCGTTTGCCCTCGTTTAAGGAGAAGACACTGAGTCTTGGGCTTTTTTCCTTAAAAATTTAAGTTTACATGTTGTCACCAGTGAACGAGTATGCATTATTTCAGACCGAGGAGCCGGGATAAAAGCAGCAATGGACTCTTTGGGTACAATGTATAGACCTCCACATGTTCAACATCGTTATTGTGCCCGTCATATTGCTGCAAACTATTACGGAAAATACAAGAAGAACGATGAACGTCAGTTAGTCGTGCGGATGGGTATGTTACTTTTTCTCAAATTTTCTATCAATTTCTTATTACTTATTTATACTTCATATTAACTATTACATATTCCTAGTGGCTTAGGTTACAAACTCTTACCTCAAAGGTTTGAGTCGATGCTACAAGAGCTGTTTGGCAAAAATAAGAAGGGGTGCGAGTACATTATGGACATCAGCAAAGAAATGTGGACAAATGCATATGACGGGGGGTATCGCTATGGTCATATGACAACAAACTTGGCTGAAGCAATAAATTCAACCTTAAAGGGGGCGCATCATTTACCAGTCACGGCGTTGGTTAAAACGACTTATTTTTATTTGGGTCAACTCTTTGCAAAGCTCGGAGGACAAGCTCTTACTTGGATGAAAAACGGCCATATTTACCACCCAAGACTAGTAGTTGATTTACAGGAAAAAGTGGCTGCATCAAATGGGATGTTAGTTACAAATTTTTCTCGCACCCGTGAATTGTTTCGTGTAACCGAAATGCCACGTCCGCTGCAAGGGATTGGAGCTAACTCTTTCAGAGTTAATCTGCAAGAGAGGTGGTGCGATTGTGGTTTCTTTCAAGAACTCAAATATACATGCTCTCATGTCATTGCAGCTTGCTCACATTCGCATTTGGACTACAAAAATTATGTTGATCCCGTATACCAACTTTCACAAGTATTCAAGGTATATTAATTTGAGTTTCCGCCCATAGGAAACGAAAGAGACCCAAATGAGATTCAAACTTGGCTTACAATTGTACCAGATCCATTGCTATTGAGGGACTCAGGTCATCCAAAATCTACTAGAATACATTATGATATGGATATTCGGGAGAAGTCAACAGAACAAAAACGATGTGGGCATTGTAGAAACATCGGGCACAATAGAAAAAAATGTCCAGCTCTGTTATCATCATTTAACCGTTAACTCTTATGTAATTAATATTGTATTTAAATGAATGTTTTTGTTTCTAATAATTTAATGTTATTGCATTTATATAATTTGTCAATGTATATACACCTAAATAATTTTTTTTAACTTTTAAATACATATATTTTTTCAATATATTTATTTAATATAATAATTAATATTATTAGTTATAAAAAATTTTAAAATATAATAATAACTCCACCTTCTAAGTAGAGAAAAATATTAAATTAAACAAATTAAAAGTTATTAAAAAATTTGTATACGATGACACATTTTATGTTCTGATTGAATGATTAAATTTATTAAATTAAATTTTCAATAAGACTAATTTCATAAAATATGTAAGTCTTGAAGATTAAATATGTAATTATACTAATTTATTAACTTATGCATCAATATTTTCGTTAAATATTGATAAGAAATGACTAGATTGATAACATTTAAATAATTAACTGATAAAATTAATAGATCGATAATCAAAATAAAAAATAATAATATAACCATATGTGTAATATTATAATTTCATACATTTTTCCTATAACTACAATAAAATCAAAATTGGTTTTCATATATTGTTCTATAATTCACTCCACCTTTAACACACATTAACAAAATACATTTGATAATTCTTACATTATAATCGAAACATTTTACATAATATATTACTAATTTATAATAATAATAAAAATAAAATATTTATTATTAAACAAAATACCAGCGTGGTAGTCGAGTCAGTGAAGGCGCGTCCCCGGGGATGCGCCTTCCACACGTGGCATCCAACTCAGCGAAAACACAGGTAAAGCGCGTCCCCAGGGACGCGCCTTTCGCCAGCTCAGCCGAAAGGGTGCCACTTCCGGAAATATATATCAAACGGTGCTAAAAAGGTAAATATTCGGTAAATATATGTCAGTTTGGTCAAATCGCCTAGAATTTGCACTAAAGCTTCCCTCATTGTCAGAAGAAAAAGTACCATTATCTTTATCAAGTGTTACATCAGATTGTAGTACTTCTGAACTTGTTTCCTTGCGTACCGTATCATTAGATTTGGGATATTAATAAGTGTTTAATTTAGTTAATATTTTATTTTTAAATTATTCTTTAATTATTAATTTTTGTGATTTATTTATTTATTTTAATTTATTTTCTGTACAGAACACAATATTATGAAAATTGAATAAAAATGACACAATTCTGTAAATTTTTTATTTTCAAAATCAAAGCTAGCTGGAATTCGGATTTTGATTAAACTCAAATTTAGGATAATATTTTAAACATTATATTTTATCTTTGTATTTTAGTTTAAATAGGTTTTTACTATTTTAATTAAGTTTTATGATATTATTTTTATATTTTATCTCTATCTTTGTATTTTAGTTTAAATAGGTTTTAGTATTTTAATTAGGATTTAAAATATTATATTATTTTTTAGGTATTTTAGTTTAAATAGTTTTAAGTGTTTTAGTTAGGATTTAAGATGTTTTAGTTTGTTTTTAGGATTTTGAAGGCTATAAATACCCTCTAAGGGTAAGCCTAGAAATAGATATATCTCATTTGAGAATAAAATCTTCTTTTTCTCTCTATTTTTCGCATACTTTTCTATTATGCTAAGTATGATTTTGGTTATGCTTAGCTAATTTTCTTTCAAGCCGAAGACTAAAGCGAAGGCTCAATTCCAAACGTGAGAATTGTAAGGTACTTAAATCGCTTCAGATTTTCTCTCTGTTTTCTGAAACTTACTTTTCAAATCAAAACTATTTCGACATTGGTTCGGATATTGTTATGGTTAATGTTTGAAGAAGAATTTGCTTATTGAAGCATATTCAACTTTTCGAGAACACACTTAGCAAAATTGTTTGCTAAGAGGAAACTGAGATCGGAATCAGTTGTTGTTGAAACGACATAATCCGAGTTGGTAGCGAAGAATTGTTCTTGTAAGCTTACGTGAATCTTGAAGTAAAAATTTGTTTCGATGATCCAAAGAATTTGAGGCGGAACTGAAGTCTGAGGCTGCTTTCACAATAAGTTTCTCTTTGTCTTAATCTCTTTAATTTGTTTATTTAATTATTTTTTTCTTTTATTTAATTCTTATTTTTTATTTTAACCACAACTTTAAAAAAATTCCCCTTTTATATTTATTACTATTAATATTTATTATTATTATATTTTTCTTTTTTTATTTATTTTATTTTAATATATCTTTTCAACTTCATCTAGAATTCTATTTTTTTCTAAAATCAAGAAAGAGTTTTATTAAATCAGAAACACCACAGTCCCTGTGGATCGACCCTGCTTCTCTATACTACATTTTTATTTTTATTTATTAAAAAGCCAGGAATTATTTTGATAGTAAAACGACGGTTATCAAATTGGCGTTTTTGTCGGGGACTAACGACAAGTACTGATTTATTTTTCTAGTTTTTGATTTATGACCAGAAGTAACCCAGGTGAATTAGTAGATTTAGATCTAGAGATCGAAGCACGAGCACGAAGAATCTACGCACAAACGCTTCGAGAAAAGAGAAAAAGACAAGAAGAACAAGAGCAAAGTTCAGAAGCAGAATCAATTCCAGAGACAAACTCTGAAGCAGACGCATACAACATCCTGATGGCAGAAGAAGAACAAACGATCCGAGAGCTAGCCATAGCTCCTGTCACTCAAACGCCATTACGCATTAATTTTCCTAGTGGCGGGACTCCGTTTCAATTAAAGACAGGACCAATTCATATTCTTCCCACTTTCCACGGCTTTCCCACTGAAGATCTGTACAAACACTTGTTGGAATTCCACATGGTTTGCACTAGTATGAAACCACTGAGAGTTACCGATGATCAAATTAAATTGAGAGCTTTTCCTTTCTCTTTATCTGACTTGGCTAAAGATTGGTTATTTTATTTACCTCCAAATTCAGTTAATTCATGGGCTGACATGAATCGAATTTTTCTTGACAGGTTATTTCCAGCGGCTAAAGCAAGCGAGTTGCGAATGAGCATTCTTTCCATTCAGCAAAAGAGCGAAGAGTCTTTATGACTATTAGGAGCGATTTAAAAAGCTTTGTGCACGTTGTCCGCAACACGGATTAAGTGAGCAAACGTTACTTCAATACTTTTATGAAGGTCTTTTACCAATAGAGATGAAAATGGTGGATGCCGCCAGTGGAGGAGCATTAGTTAACGTGACCCCAACAACAGCAAGTGAATTGATTTCAACCATGGCAGCCAACTCTCAACAGTTTTCGAGTGAACCCAACCGACGGGTTCACGAAATAAGTACATTTTCCCTTGAAAATAAGTTAGATAAATTAACTGAAGTAGTTAATTCACTTGTTGTAGAAAAATCTGGAGCAACAAGAGCATGTGGGATATGTACAAAGCTAGACCATCCGACGGATTGCTACCCGCTGATACAAGAAAGAGGAAATGCAGAAATCAATGCAGTAGGGAACTTTCCAGGTCCTCCACAAAGACAATACAACCCATATAACAATACTTACAATCCAGGATGGCAAGACCACCAAACTTCAGCTATGCGGAAAATCAGAGACCAACTTATCAACAAATGCCTCATTCTCAACAACAAACGCAATACTCATCATTGGAGGAACTCATAGGAAAGTTAGCAATTTCACAAGAAAAGTTCATTGCATCCCAAGAAAAATTACAAAACCGAACCGAAACACATCTTCAAGAGTTAGATAATCAAGTAAGCCGGCTAGCTCAAACTATGGGAAAATTGGAATCACAAGGAAAACTACCTTCTCAAACGGAGTTAAATCCGAGAGAGAATGTTAGTGCCATCACACTCAGAAGTGGAAAAGTTATCTCACCCGAAGTTCCAACAGCAAAAGACGCACATCAGGAAGAACAAGAGGAAACACCACATCCAGAAATACAAGGTATGTATGACTCACATCCTTCTCTTTCTTCTCATGAAATCACGCCACCACCCTTCCCATAAAGGTTGATGAAGCGTGATAAAAGAGCTGAAGAAAGGGAGATCTTAGAGGTTTTCCAAAAAGTTCAAGTCAACATACCTCTTCTTGAAGTAATTCGACAAGTATCAAGGTATGCTCGATTTTTAAAAGAACTTTGCATTACAAAGAGGAAATTAATGGGACACGAAAAGGTAAATTTTAGAGAACATATTTCTGCAATTTTCAACGAAAACTCCCACCAAAGATGAAGGATCAAGGTATGTTCGTTATACCTTGCAAAATAGGTAATTTCAAAATTAAATGTGCAATATGTGACTTAGGAGCTTCAATTAATGTTATGACATTTTCTATATATAAAATGATTACTAACGAGCCTTTGAAGGAAACATGAATAACCATACAGTTAGCTTATCGATCTGTGATCTATCCAGTGGGAGTAATGGAAAACGTCTTGGTAAAGATTGATGTATTATTCTTTCCTGCAGATTTCTATGTCATTGACATGGAACATGATAGGTCAGATTCTTATTCCGAGGTACTCTTAGGCCGACCCTTCCTAAGCACAGCACATACAAAGATCGATGTTAGAAGTGGTATACTAACAATGGAATTTGATGGTGAGATCGTTGAATTTGATGTTTACAAAGCAATGAAATGCCCTGATCATGTTAAAAGAATTAATTTTGTTGATATTATAGATCCTTAATTGATGAATATATTGAATCTAATTTTTCTTATGATATTTTTAAGGATCCTGAACTTTGCCACGAAGATGAAGAAAGGGAGTTTGAAAATATTAATTCAATCAATTCTAATTTATCTTTATATTCCTCTAAAACTAAAATTTTACCTTCTGTTTTGCAGGCACCTGATGTAGAATTGAAGCAATTACCAGAGCATTTGAAATATGTATTTTTGGGCGAAAATGAAACTTTACCAGTGATCATCTCAAGTAAATTATCCAAAGGAGAAGAGGAAGCTTTGGTAGCGATATTGCGCTCTCACAAAAAAGCCATAGGATGGACCATTGCCGACATTAAAGGATTAAGTCCCTCGACTTGCATGCATAAGATCAAAGTCGAAGGAGCAAAGCCATCACGTGAAGGACAACGTCGATTAAATCCACTGATGATGGAAATAGTAAAGAAAGAAATTCATAAACTCATTGACGATGACGTAATCTATCTAATTTCGGATAGTAATTGGGTAAGTCCGATTCATGTGGTTCCTAAGAAAACGGGAGTCACAGTGGTCGATAATCAAGAAGGGGAATTAGTACCAACAAGAGTTCAAAATGGATGGCGAGTTTGTATTGATTATAGGAAGTTGAACTCTCTTACTCGAAAAGATGATTTTCCTCTTCCTTTTATAGATCAAATGATTGAAAGATTAGCTGGGAAAACTCATTATTGTTGTCTTGATTGTTTTTTCCAAATCCCAATAGCGCTAGAGGATCAAGAAAAAATGACTTTTACTTGTCCATTCGGTACATTTGCATATAGACGAATACCCTTTGGTCTTTGTAACGCACCAGCCATCTTCCAAAGATACATGCTAAGTATATTTTCCGACTATGTGGAGAAGGGCATCAAAGTCTTTATGGATGACTTCACGGTTTATGGTAACTCTTTTAATGAATGTCTTAATAATTTAACTAATGTGCTTAAAAGATGCTTAGAATATAACCTTGTTTTGAATTATGAAAAATGTCATTTTATGGTTGATAAAGGGTTAATTTTAGGTCATATTGTTTTCTCAAAAGGGATTGCAATTGATAAAGCTAAAACAGATGTTATACGCTCACTTCCTTACCCTACAACTATGAGGAAAATTCGTTATTTTCTTGGCCATGCAGGATTTTACCGCAGGTTTATTAAGGACTTTTCGAAGATAGTACAACCTTTATGCAATCTACTTCAAAAGGATCAAGACTTTGACTTTAATTCAAAATGCAAAGAGTCTTTTGATTCATTAAAGGAAAAGCTTATTTTAGCTCCAATTGTTCAGCCGTCAGATTGGAATCATCCATTTGAACTTATATGTGCCGCATTGGACACTAGCGTTAGAGTCGTTCTCGGCCAAAAAATAGGGAAATAGCCACATGTCATAGCCTACGCGTCCGAACTTTGGACTCGGCTCAGAAAAATTATTCGACAACGGAAAAAGAACTTTTTGCTATAATTTTTTCTTTAGAAAAATTTAGATCTTATTTGCTTGGTACTAAAATTACTGTTTTCTCTGATCATGCAGCTATAAGGTATTTGATGAGCAAAAAGGAAGCAATACCAAGGCTTATCCGATGGATCATGCTTTTACAGGAATTTAACTTGGAAATTAAAGACAAAAAGGGATGCGAAAATCTGGTAGAAGATCACTTGAGTCGAATTCTCTTTTCCACATCTGAACCACCACTTAAAGAAGAATTTCCTGAAGAAAAACTGATGGTGGCGCAAAGCATAACTCCATGGTTTGCAGACATGGTTAATTATTTGGTCACAGGTAAGTTACCATTAGATTTGACAAGAGCTGAAATCAATCGAATTAAGCGAGAATCCCGATACTATATTTGGGACAATCCTTATCTATGGAAGCACTGCTCAGATCAGGTAATTCGACGATGTATTGTCGAAAGTGAGGTAAACTCAATTTTACAATTTTGTCATTCTTACTCTTGCGGTGGTCATTTTGGGTCAAAACGTACAGCTCATAAAATTCTTGAATGCGGTTTCTATTGGCCTAACATCTTTCGGGATTCTTATCTATTTTGTAAAACTTGTGAAAGATGTCAACATACAGGTAATTTAAGCAGTAGGAATGAAATGCCGCTTAATTCTATACAAGTTTGTGAAATTTTTGATGTTTGGGGAATCGACTATATGTGTCCTTTTACTTCGTTATTTGGAAATACTTATATTATTTTAGTTGTGGATTATGTTTCTAAATGGGTGGAAGCTAAAGTCACTCGGAATAATGATGCTAAAACTACAGTTAATTTTTTGAAAAATATTTTTTCTAGGTTTGGCACGCCACGGGCTATAATAAGCGACAGAGGAACACATTTCATCAACCGAGTAATCGAGTCGCTAATGAAGAAATTTGGAGTAACTCAAAGAATTGCTACTGCTTACCATCCACAAACAAATGGACAGACAGAAGTATCAAATCGAGAAATTAAAACAATTCTTGATAAAATTGTTAAACCGGACCGAAAGGATTGGAGTTTAAAATTAACCGATGCACTTTGGGCATATCAAACTGCTTATAAAGGTCCCATTGGGATGTTACCATACCGGCTTGTTTTCGGTAAACCATGCCATTTACCGATCGAGTTAGAACATCGAGCTTATTGGGTCGTTAAACAATGTAACATGGACGCAATTGGTGAACCTCGGAAATTACACATTCAAGAACTTGAGGAAATCCGAAGAAATGGCTATGATAATGATCGGATATTTAAAGAAAAAACAAAAGAATTTCATGATAGTAGAATTTCTTTTAAAACTTTTTTTGTCGGTCAAAAGGTTTTTTTATTTAATTCCAAATTTAAACTTTTTGCAGGAAAACTCAAATCAAAATGGCTCGGACCGTTTACAGTTACTCAAGTATTTCCTCACAGTGCTGTTGAAATTGAAGATAACTCAGGAGTACGATTTAAAGTTAATGGTCAATGATTGAAGTCATATTATGAAAATACTCCGGTTGGTCTAATCGAAGAAATCAATTTAGAGGAACCCACGCTTTGAAAAATCAGGTCGTCGAGCTAACGACGTTAAACAAAAGCGCTTGATGGGAGGAAACCCATTTCGTTATATTTTTGTTTTTATTTTTTAATTTTTGTTTTATTTTTTTAGCGAACTTTATTCTA
Source organism: Hibiscus syriacus (assembly GCF_006381635.1). NCBI lineage: Eukaryota > Viridiplantae > Streptophyta > Magnoliopsida > Malvales > Malvaceae > Hibiscus > Hibiscus syriacus. Next base: position 17,229 of record NW_024062031.1, on the reverse strand, counting down.
TTCTATTTATTTTATTTTGATTAATTTTATTTTTCTGAACAGATCTGAATTCCGATCGAATATTTAACGAAAAAAAATAGTGCATAAAAACTGACTTGGTTTGAACTGTGCAGAAAAATTCGAACAGAACAGTGCAGAAAAAACTGATTTGGTTCGAACAGTACAGAAAAATACACAACATAATCAAACAATGCAGTGCAGGAAAAAAAACATATTTGGTTCGAAATGTGGAGAAAAGTTCGAACAGAACAGTGCATCATCGGACAGTCTACTCTACAATAGCTCGTCTCGACGTGGCCGTGATCGCCACTAGATTGGGGAATGTTCTTTTTTTTCCTCTCTTTGTTTTTAAATTTGATATACGTTTTAGGAAAAAACGGAATAAGTGAAAAGGGAATGATAAGAATGTGTCAAATTTTTCTTGACTTGTTTAATCGTTTGAAATTGAGTTATTCTGATGTTGATATATTGTAATCGTTGGTTGCTAGTCTTGAATTTCGCTTTATACTCTTGCTTCCTTTTGGATTATGACCATGTTTTTTATCGAATTTAATTTGCATGATTGATGATTGATATAGCTAGTGAATTTTTTGTTGAGTATTGATATTTCATGCTTTTGTCAATAGAGATGAACTTGACTCAATGCATATAAACTTTTCTTGTGAGATTTGAGCCTAACGAGCATACATTTTCTTTCTTGCTCATTGTTTGACTTGTGTGTGCCGAACTAACTAGGATATTCTAGAACTTATAATCACAATGCATATCGAGACTACATGTTGAACGTAATGTTTTAATGTGATAGGGGCACCTAGGATAAACCCACTTTTCCCAAAAAAAACCTACCCATTTATATATCCACTAGTGAACCACATTTGAGCCTATTTCCCTTTCTTTGTTTTTACACCTCATAATTAAACTCGAAGCCTTTTTTTTCCTCTATTTTCACACCCTTACCGAGACTTGAGATCTTGTATCATTGTTGTTCCCAAAAAAAAAAGTTGTTCACTGTATCGAACAGCAAAAAAAGACCCTTTGTTCGAAAAAAAGGAAGGAAAAAAATCGATCGCTTCAATTGTCTTTCATCTATTCTTTTTCCTTGTTTTGTTCTTCATTGCACTTCATGTTAATTTGTGGATTGTTCTTAATTATTTTGATCTCTTGTTTCGGTATTTTAAATCTTTCTTTTCGGCCTTTCCCTACCCTAACCTAAGCCCCGTTACACCTTGTTTAAAGACCCCTTGATTATTGTATTATGTTCATTTTTCGTGGTGGAGACTTGATTGGATTCCAAGCCTATGGTAATATTTTGGTTAGTTTCGGTTTGAGCGGTTCCATTTACCCCAAACACTTTGAGCGGATATGTGTGAATCTTTGTGAGGTATTGAGTCATGTTTCATTGAAGTTGGCAATTAATTGAGATATCTTGCCTACTTTAAATTTTCTTGGTTATGTCTTTGCTTGATTGTAACTTGAATTCGGCAAATGTCATGGACTTAATTTGATTGGAAGTTTGAGGAATAAATTGAAATTGAAGATGACAACTTATGATTTTGATATGTTAATTGAAGAATGCTTGAGGACAAGCATTGAATAAGTGAGGGGGAATTTGATAAGTGCTTAATTTAGTTAATATTTTACTTTTAAATTACTCTTAATCATTAATTTTTGTGGCTTATTTGTTCATTTTAATTCATTTTCTGTACATGACGTAAGATTATGGAAATTGCACAAAAAGGACATAATTCTGCAGATTTTTTATTTTCAGAATCAAAGCTGGCTGGAATTCGGATTTGGATTAAACTCAAATTTAGGATAATATTTTAAACATTATATTTTATCTTTGTATTTTAGTTTAAATAGGTTTTTAGTATTTTAATTAAGTTTTAGGATATTATTTTTATTTTATCTTTGTATTTAGTTTAAATAGGTTTTAGTATTTTAATTAGGATTTAGAATATATTATTTTTTAGGTATTTTAGTTTAAATAGTTTTAAGTGTTTTAATTAGGATTTAAGATGTTTTAGCTTGTTTTTAGGATTTTGAAGGCTATAAATACCCTCTAAGGGTGAGCCTAGAAACAGATCTCTCTCATTTGAGAATAAAATCTTCTTTTTGTCTCTAGCTTTCTCTCTATTTTTCGCATACTTTTCTATTATGCTAAGCATGACTTTGGTTATGCTTAGCTAATTTTCTTTCAAGCCGAAGATTAAAGCGAAGGCTCAATTCCAAACGTGAGAATTGTAAGGTACTTAAATCGCTTCGGATTTTCTCTCTGTTTTCTAAAGCTTACTTTTCAAATCAAAACTATTTCGACATTGGTACGGATATTGTTATGGTTAATGTTTGAAGAATGATTTGCTTATTGAAGCATATTCAACTTCCCGATAACACATTTAGCAAAATTGTTTGCTAAGAGGAAACTAAGATCGGAATCAGTTGTTGTTGAAACGACACAATCCAAGTTGGCAGCGAAGAATTGCTCTTGTAAGCTTACGTGAATCTTAAAGTAAAAATTTGTTTCAATGATCTGAGGAATTTGAGGCGAAGCTGAAGTCTGAGGCTGCTTTCACAATAAGTTTCTCTTTATCTTAATCTCTTTAATTTGTTTATTTAATTATTTTTTCTTTTATTTATTTTTTATTTTAACCACAACTTAAAAAAATCCCCTTTATATTTATTACTATTACTATTTATTATTATATTATTATTTTATTTATTTATTTATTTTAATATATCTTTTTAACTTCATCTGGAATTCTATCTTTTTCTAAAATCAAGAAAGAGTTTTATTAAATCAGAAATACCACAGTCCCTGTGGATCGACCATACTTCTCTATACTATATTTTTATTTATTACGAAGCCAGGAATTATTTTGATAGCAAAACGACGGTTATCATATATTTTATTGTTGAAAGTCCTTTTTGTGCCTGAAAACAAGGGAAGATCGTTTAATTAAAGTTGTCTATATGAACATATTTACTTGAAATATATGCATAATGGTAATTCAAGGCTGCATATTTGTAATAACTTTGTCTTGGCTTTGTCTTTTCTGCTGAAGAACCTTGCACACTAGAAGCTTTACAATTAAAATAGGGAAGATATATGTGTCTGTGTGTGCTGGTATATGTCTCTGAGAGTGAGCTACAGTATGAGATAGAGACACGGATATGGGGGAGGGAGAGAGAAGCAGCAGATATTGTAATTTAGAAATTGGAAAAGAAGAAAGTTGTGTTATGACAATAGGACTCTAAAATGTATAATTTTAATCAAATTATGATTTTATTTATCTATTCATAATTCAAGCGGATATTCTAGTTTTTAGTTATTGGATTTTAATATTTCAATTCAAAAAAATTATCAAAGTATAGTTACTATTAAGGTTGACATATCTAACTTTGTCAACTCGAGAAATAAAATTCAAGTTCGATTCCTCATGCATCAAGTTTTCAAAGAAGAGTTGCAATCTAATTTTTGAAAAAAGGAAAAAGGAGACATTAAAGATACCGCATATTATTGTTATGAGAAGCCAAATTGTAACTTCAGAGACAATAAATATATTGGTGCATACTTTGTTAACAAATATTGCTATTAAAGATTGTTAAATAGTGTTTTATGTCGAGATGATATTAAAAGGAATATCTTTATATTGATTGTATCTTACTAAGCACACAGTCATATAAGATGATCACTTGAATGGCTACGAAGACATAATATACCATAATAGACACAAGCTTTCATAGATTTGGTATTTAAATTGGACTATCACTCACTGGATAGTGGATATAATCATGACCGGGAAATTTCAAGTACAAAAGACACCGAACCACATTTTTCACATTGATTTCTGCACGCAAATAACCTACCTTGTGACTGAGAATCAGATTGCTCCTCCGAAAGTTCACTAGCAACTAGCTTTGCTCTTCGATCTACAACTTCAAATAAATCTGGTCCAAAAAAAAAAAAAATTACCTTCAATTACTATCAAATCCGTAAAAGGAAATGTCGATGCTATCTTTACTGATGGATAGTTTAGAGCAACAATGAGATGCAAAAGCACATGATAAGTCCCTAGAGATTTTGCAAAAGTACTAGAGGTTCAGACTTCAGACCATAGCAATGTCACCCCTTGCATGCCTTCATATGGACTGTCTATAGAGAATACTTTACCAATAAAAATGGGCAATATCTGAAAAATCAACATGCAGGGGAGAAAATAGATGAAAAACCAACAAATGCATGGACCTTTCTCATACTCAATTACTCACTCTAGAGGACGCCATGGGAGTCAAACAGAAACCGAAAATTTTAGTTTGAATTTTTTATTTTCTATGGAAAGAAGAACATCAGTGCTTCCAAGTTCCAAGTAACAATGAAATTCTCAAACACGGATGCAAAATCTTCTATAGCATTTTTTTGGATAGATCGATCTTGAAAAAGCTTATGACCAAATTCGTTGGGATTTCCTTGACGATACTCTTACTCGGTGTGGTTTTCCTCAGAAGTGGATTAATCTCCTCCTATTTTGTGTTCGAAACTCCAAACTGTCTGTACTTTGGAATGGTAAAAAGATGGATTTTTTTAGTCCTTCCCGGGGGTTTACGTCAAGGCGACCCTATCTCTCCATACTTGTTTGTCTTATGTATGGAGAGACTTGGTTATTTAATTCAAGATGCTGTGGATAAAAGCTTGTGGAAACCAATCAAACCTGGATGGAATGGTCCTTATATTTCTCATCTCTTCTTCGCGGATGATTTGTTCTTATTCGGGAGAGCTAGTGTTCATCATACTAATGTGTTTAAGGATATTCTTGATAAATTTTACGATGCTTCTGGTGCAAAAGTGAGTTTTGAAAAATCTAAATTCTTTATTTCCCCATCCTCTAGATCGGGAAGTGATCGAAGATTCGGTCAAATTGTGAATATGAGCGCTACCTCGGAGTTGGGTAAGTATCTTGGCGTGTCTTTGATCCATAGTCGTGTTTCAAAATCAGTCTACTGTGAAATTGTTGACAAAGACAAGTTAAGGTTATATAGTTGGAAAGCTAGCTCTCTTTCAGCTATGGGAAGAACTATTCTTATAAGTTCGGTTACCTCTGCTGTACCAACCTACATCATGATGACTTCTAAGTTGCCGAGTAGTATTGTGAATGAAATTGATAAAGTGAACCGAGGGTTCTTATGAGGGAGTAGGGCTGAGAAACGTGCCCCTCACTTGGTTGCATGGGAGGAAGTTTGCAAACCAAAACGTTTCGGCGGCTTGAGTTTCGTACAATGGAAACTCATAATGCTGTTCTTCTCCAAAAAAACAGCATGGAGATTCTAACCCAACCGGACAGCTTGTGGGTGCGTGCTCTCAGAGGCCTCTAAGGCGTCCGGGGTGATCCAATTTCTTTTGCTATGGATCTTTCGCGGCCGACCTCATCGTGGTCTCATTCTTGGAGAAGCATAATCTTTGGCCTTCGAGGTCTGGGAACAGGTTTGATTAAACGCATAGGTAATGGGCAGGAGACTTTATTCTGGATGGATAACTGGCTTGGCAAACCCCTTTTCCAGAATACTGCTGCTCGGCCTCAGTTTGCTGATACAAATGCAAAAGTTTGCGACTTCTTCAATTCGGATAACAGCTGGGATCTTACCAAAATCTTTGCCGTTCTCCCCATGGATATCACGACTGAAAGTATAGGTTATCCCCTCCCCAATTTCATTATCATGCAAGATAAATTTGTTTGGAAACACACGGCAAATGGTAAGTTACTACTCATTCGGCTTACTTTGCTCTCAACATTGATAACCATGGCAATCCGGATGTTGATTTCTCATGGATTTGGAAATTGCCGATCATCCCCAAATGGAAGTTCTTTGTTTGGTTAGCTTGGCGTGATAGATTACCAACGCTCGACTGGCTTCTTGGGGTATTTCTAATACTGCTGGCTGCAAAGCTTGTGGGTGTCTCGTGAAAGCTTGATTCACATTTTAAGAGACTGTGTTGTTGCTTGTAAAATATGGAATCGTTGTATTGAGGGAGCGAGGCGGAGTAGCTTTTGGTCACAAGAGCCGCGTGTTTGGATTAATGAGAACCTGGATGTTTCTAAAAATTCTCAAGAAGAGGTCATCCTTTTTGCTTGTATTATATGGAAACTTTATATCGAGCGTTGTAAGAGGATTTTTGGACCTGAGGACCATATCTATGATGAATTTGGTGTTTGGCGCAGTGTGATCTTGCTTAGAAATGAGCAGCTACAAGTCCACAGCAAACCCCCCCCCCCGGGGGGTGTTTCGAATGTTCCCAAGCTAGTGATGTGGCGCCCCCCTTCGGTTGGTAGAGTAAAGGAACACCGATGGAGCTAGTCAAGGCAATCCGGGTATAGCTGGAGCGGGCGGTCTCCTTCGTAGTGAATATGGAGATTGGATTATGAAATTTACAGACATCTAGGCGTTTGTTCAAGTGTGGCAGCGGAGCTCTTTGCCATAAGGCTTGGGTTATCTATTGCTTGGAAGTACGGCTACAGCTACATCAAATGCGACGTGGATGCTCAAGCTGTACTCCAACTTAATGTCTGGCGACACCCACAACCATCCCCTTGGATCAATCCTTGAAGATATCCGGGATCTTAAAGCTCGGAATTGGATCCTAAGGTTTCAACATACCTTTTGTGAAGGAAATTTCTGTGCCGATGTCCTCTCGAAAATGGGCTGCACTCTTGATGAAGATATTGTTATTTTTGATTCCCCAGGAACTTTACTTAGCAATAACTTGTTTCGTTCTTTCCCTTTGTAAACAAAAAAATAGATGTGAATAAAATAAATTCTTAAATTTTCCTCAACATATCAAATCATATTTTTATTTAATATGTATATATTTAATTAAATTGATCATTTAATAACTTTAAATATATATTTTATCATTTTTAAATATTTGTGCTACTATGTTATAATTGATATCATTTTTTCATATATTATAATCATGAATCCTATTTAAAACTTAATTTATTCTCATAACAAGTTTTTATATTTCGACAGTTAGCCTTTGATTATTGGGTACTTTAATATACTAAATTCATCTACCATCTATTGGATTGATTCAAATCAAATTGATTTAAATAGAAATATTTTATACAAATCTAATGATCCCTCCTGCTATGCCTTGCCCTTTTGTTTGATACTGATTGCTAATCCATTATTGGGCTTAATTTTGGACAGTTTAATTGAATCAAATTGCTGCACTGGTCAATAGAATATATTGTTCACACCTTCATGCTTCAATTATATATATTATAAAATGTGAAAATATAATTAAAATAAAAATAAAAATAATAAATGTTAGATTTTTTTACTAACGCGTTTAAAAATTACAATAATCAAATTACTGCGTTATTACGTATATTTCAGTGGTTAAAGGGAATGTTGTTCTTCCTAGAGATTTTGGGTTCGGACAGTTGCGTCTGCAACATGTGACGTTATTAATTGGTTAATAAAGTTATGAATATATACTACTTGTAATCATCTCAGGCTATTTAAAATTTATATATGTTATAAAATATATTATGAAAGAAAACTAGGATACAATTGAGAAAAGAGATAAATATTGAGGGCTTTCCATTATGTCTCAAATTTGTTTCAATCTTTGAAGCCCAAAAAAGGAAAACCAAAAACCAAAGTAGTCGAAATCAAAACATGTTACTCTTGAAGAGGACCGTCGATAAAGTTTGGACCCTTTTGGAAAACGGGACCAGCCTGCAACCAAGAAATTGCAGCAATGGTGACAGGATTGTCATTTTAACATTTATAGTTTTTTTTTCTTCTTCTCAATTTTAATATTTTCAATAATTAATAATAATATCATCTATATAACGTCCCACATTATTTAATACGATTAAAGATTTCATACAATTAGGATCGTAATTTAGAACATTGATTGGCAATAGCCGACAGTCACTGTTGATTGGTCAGTTTTCTTCACCTTTCAACGCCAGCACCTCCCTTGATCGATATTTGGGTCAGTTTTGGACAGTGACAGTCACATCCTCGGTGCACGGTCCCCGGCGGTGTATCGGCCTCCCCGTGCTGCCGTTGTATCATCAAACTTTGATTAATTACACCACGTGACCTTCATTCTTCATGTTTAAGTTAGAAGGCGTTAAACTGAATTCAGTGTCTAATTAAAATCCATTTTCATTCATAAAATAGAAAAAAATGAAAATATCAAAATGTTCCAGAAAATAGCTAATAACTAGTTTATAAATGGAGGCATTGAATTGGTTGATGGTTCAAATCAAAATGCTATGATTAAAGAAGGCTTATGCTTAATCAAACTTTTGGATGGAAGCAACAGTTTCCCTTTAATATAGCTCCAAAGATATATTTCCTTTTTTGCTAAAAGTACAAATCGGTAATCATGATTGATGTTCATTGTTCAATTAGATTAGCCACACACAGTGTCAATTTTCATTATTGAAATTCAATATGAGTGATGAGTTTTAATAATATATAATTAATATTTCTTTTAAAATCAATAAAATGTTTTTAAAAAATTAATAGAAATGACTAGTTTTATTAAAAAAATAAAATATCTAAAACTATAACAAAAGTTTACAACCTTAAGTGTAAACTAAACATATAACTAGAACATTTTTTTATAACTTTTACACACAAAAATATTAACTTGATATCATACAATGATTATATAAGAAAAATATTAAAAATATGTCCAAAAATTTGAATAAAATTTTAATATAAAACCGTAATTATAATTATTATCATTGAATTTATAATGATGTAAATTTTGTAATAAAAAATCAACTTAAAAAATACATTTTAATCAATCTTTAGAGGAAATCCCTTCAATTGATGTGGATTTATTGAAAAGAGGGAAGGTATTTGTAAACTTGGGCCATAACCCAAAAGTAAAACTTCCTAGGTGTCATCTTGTTTTTGGCCCTCGGGGTTCAAGCCGAATGCTAATGATTCAACTTACTTTATGAATAGTTAATTTACTGTTATTTTTTCATAAAAGTTTATGTTTTAGTAGTTATATCTATAGAGTATATATATGCATTATAGAAATGATAATCCAGCTCAGTTGGTAGAGCACAAGGTTTTTTACCTTGAATTCGTGGGATCGAGTCTCATGGAAGGTATTTTATAATTTTGGAGGTCTTCTACGGAAGCTGTTCTCAACCTAGTGTTGGGGACAACCTACTATCTTACCTCCCCTTACCACATTACATATGAGAACAAAGAACAACCATTTATATATACGCATTATAGATAACTGAGAAAGATTATGATATTTTCATTGAAAGCCCTAATACGATGACAAACTATAATATTTTCCAATTAAAAAAAGTGACCTCTTATAACAATTCAACGGTCCAATATGTAAATGAAAATTCGAACTTTCAATCGTTGGATTGTAGCAAGAATTTCAACTTTAATGTTGTCAAGTCTTGATATCAAGTTCTACTCCTTTGAATTTATCATTTACATTTATCAACAACAGTATTTACAAGATTGAAAGATTTAATAGTTTGATCGAATTTGAAATTCTAGAGAACTTAGATATTAATAATTGTTATAATTCAAAGTTGGTGTCTGTCCTTAATGGTTGTTTAGTTTTTAAAGATGTAAGGCTGAGGTATGTCCCATGCTATGATGTCCAATGAGGTTGTATGCACCGGTCGGCAATTTGTTCTGTTTCACCCTAAGGTGCACTCTTTTTCTTCCGAATAGGATCATGGAAGTTTTTTAATGAGGTTCTTAGGGTGGTTATTTTGTTATTTTTATAATACAAAGTATCCTTTTACAAAAAAAAATTATTATAATTCAGGAGACGAATACGATATAACCATAATGTACTACGTTGTCTCATTAATATATGTAATAATGAAGTGATTAAATACAATCTTTAGTAAATTTAATAATTCATGATCAAAACAATCAAAAAGAAACTCATTTAAATACTATTAAAGTATTAATGCACTTGTCTTTAATAACATTAATCCCTGATAATAATTAAATCGAAAATTTTATAGTGATCGAAATAAGAACTTTTTAAAAAAATTCTCCCTCAAATATTTTTTTTAGTAAATATACTAAATGTGTTTTATTAACAAATGTGTAAGAATACTGATCAATAAACATTATTTTAACCATGATAGTGTTCCCTAATTGAATAATTTTTGCATCCAATTTTGCTTCAAGACACAATTCTTTCTACTTAGGAAAGAAAATGATACTTCACCCGTATTATATTTCGTCCTAAATTCAAATACCGATTTAATTTAAATTCTATGTTTGGAATTTTAATTTAATTTTATGATGTATTATGGTTAATGTCATCGTATAAACTTTATTTAATGATTAAAATATAAACTTTTAAAAACTTTAATTTATAGGATTAAAATATACACATAAAAACCTATCAAGTGATCTTAGTGGTAAAATAAAATGTTGTTCTTCCTAGAGTTATTGGGTTCGAGCAGATGCATATGCATGATTTGTGTATTGTCAATTAATTAAAAAAATTCTAAACATATATTATTATTATATTCCCCTTATATTATTCGAAAACAAATATACCCGTATATATTATCACATCACATCGCATCTCTACTTCTCAAAGAATTAAGATGAAAGCAATAATTCAAAGGTACAAGTGTGACCATAAATTTAGTATCCAATGTGCTCAATCGAAGTGACTAAATTGAAGGCATACAGTAGTTTTTATGTCCCTTTACTCTTGGTGAACCACATATGCATACTTTCCTTTTTCCTTGGTTTGGAACGAATACTTTGTTAGGCTAATGGGTCTAAATCTATAAAATTCCGTGCTACTTCTTGGCTAGAGAATATTATATATACACATTGAAATGGACTATCAGCTACCTAGTTTTAAACTTAATCCAAAACTCCAATACTTTGTAGCATCCCCTAAAGTATTGACAATCTTCTTATTTAATTAGAAATTATAAACTACTACCCATAGTAGTTAGTATTATTTCAGAATATTAAGAATCTATTAAGTGACTTCAGTAGTTAAGAGAATGTCATTCTTCTTAGAAGTTTTGGGTTCGAGTAATTATGTCTGTAAAATGTGTGCCTCGTCAATTGGTTAAGAAAATTCTGAACAAATAATATATTGTAATAAGGTTGGACTATTAAAAAATAGAACATTAAATATTTTAAACAACATTTAAATCCTAATTGGAGTGTCGTGAGTAGAATAAATTTAAAGAATCGTCGTCATAATAAATTTGTATAATTATCAAATCTGAATTAATCAACTAACAAATTGTATAAAGATAACTGCAATATATATATATATATATATATATATATACCGCTCATTGATTTTTTAGAACACAATTTTTACAATAATAATAGTAACAAAATGAAAATTTAGTCGACATATGAAAATTAATATACAAATATTTTAAAATTTTCATCATCAAATTTCATTAAATTAAATGATAATAATATCCATGAAGAGTCCGATAAATGAATTGTCTATAACTATCAATTAAAGGATATACTATCGTTATTTTTTTGTTAGTAAATTAATTGTTTTGAAATATATTAGCATTGCTAGTTATTTTTAATGAAATCAAATAAAAGAGATCATTATATAAATTGAAATTGTTTCTACCTTTTTAATCTCTTTCACAAATAATACTTCCACAGCCTATTTTTTGGTTATCAAAGTCTTCAGAGTTTTATAATCTCTAGAGTTCTCAAGTAGGGATGGGCGTAAAATTTTATGTTAGGAGATAAATTTTTTAAATTTTAAGAAGATATGGACTTATAAAATTATAAGAAAAAAACATTTTCAATAGAAAATACATATAAAAAAATCTAAAATATATGATAATTTTAATTTTTCAGGAGGACAATTACCCTCACCTACCCCTCGATCTATCCCTCCTTATAGGAGCCTCTAAATGTTCATATCCTTTTATCAATTGTTATCCCTTAATCTGATCGATATCAATCTCATATCACCAAAATTACTATATGATGACAAAGTCTATTCAATTTGTGAACTTACAAATAACAATCATAATAACAATCATGATTCTAACCCTAATAAAAACACTAAATATCAATATATAAGTCACGGTAAATGATTGAAGGAATGGATATGTTCCTTCTCTCAGACTCTCTCTTTGCTTTTTACTGTTCATAATATTCTTAGCACGCCTCTCTCTATTCTCCTCACAAAACCATCTGGTGGATTCTCTGGGCAATTATGTGGTGCGACGCCTTAGTATACGATTAAAATAAGACGTTACGAATTTTGTTATTATTTTAAATAATAAAATCGGTAAAAAAAATATCGAAAACATCATTATTTTGACCGATTATAATTACCTACATAGGTAAATACAGTAAAAAAAATTGGTCAAAAAATGATGTTTTCGATAAAGCGCTACTTAAAACATCTTTTTTTGACCCATTTTTTTTACCATGTTTACCTATATAGGTAATTATAACTGGTCAAAATAATGATGTTTTCGGTCGTTTTTTATTGTTTTATTATTTAAAATAATAATAATACCGATAACACTTTATTTTAACCGTATACCAAGACGTCACACGTGAGCGTTTCCCGGGCTCTCTATCTAAATTAGAATGGATAAACCACTTACGACCGTTACAATTTCATTTTTTCATCAATAAAATTTAAATTTTATATTTTTCTTCTCTTTTAAAAGAAATGGTACGAGTTAATTGAATTAAGATTTTAAATCACTTGGTAATATTTGTTTTACTTTGATTTCTAATACAAAGCTGGAAAGGATGATGGCTTATTTTCAAGTGTCAATAATCCCACTTCACCTAACGATTTGAGACTTTTCCAAACCAGACAACATACAATCTCTTTAAAAAGACAATAATTAAGAATGAAAGATGATAATTAAAAGAGAGATAGTTTTCATATTTTGTCTTGTAATGCATCCCAAAACCTGTTTCGTGATTTGAGAAAAGAGAAAAAGCAATATAATAATTAAGAACAAAAAAACCCCACAAAAAAATAATTTTGATTTTATATTACTAATCCAAAACCACTAACTTCATTAAATGAAATGTCGAAATATGTGCCCCAAAATACTCTTTTACTCATTTATATGATTCAAATTTAACTATTATTAAAATTGAATAATTGATATTTGGAGTTAAAATTTACTAGTATTTAAACTCATTAAGTAGTTTTAATGATAAAATGAAAAATTATTTTTTTAATATTCTAGATTCGAGTAATTGTATTTATAAGATATAAAAAATTCTAAACAGATAATACAGTATAATCATCACGTACTATTAAAAAATTATCAATACTTTATATATTAACAATCATTTTGTTTTCTATGTGTTTGGATATGCAGATAAAAATAATAAAACTAATTAAATACTTGAAATTAATTGCAATTCCCAAATTATTCATTTTATAAACCAAAGGTCAACGATCTAAGTAAGAATTCAAGCATGAGTTATTGCTAGGGAAAATCAAAACCCTAATTTCTCTGCATCTTTATTTTATTACAAATATTCGACATTAATAGTAGGTACAATTAATTTGCCTTATTCATCCAGTTAATCTGAACAGTGATTATCGACAATAGATACATTAATTTTATCAGTTTACTTAATTAATGGCAGTTCGGTATTACATGACTGCAATAAGATTTTGATCAAAAAACAGTGATAATTAAGGATTTTGTTCAGGGAAATCAGGGTATACATTCATTAATGATAATCTCAGTTAGTCAGTAAATAAAAGAAAGGATAAACAATGTATTTAATCACCAATTATTACCTTGATTCCGTTTTGGTCATCTAACGATTTTTTTTCAAAATCATCACTAATGTACATTTTTGTTTTATTTTTGTCACCAGCCATTAAAAATTAATAAATTATTGACGTAATATTTTTTTATTTTTCTTTCAATAATGATATGATATTATCTTATGGTGACACATCAACATCATTGTTAATATTTTAACGATGGGTGACCAAAATAAAACTAAAACGTAACGTTAGTGATGATTTAAAAAAAAAAGTTAGATGGCCAAAACGAAACTAAAGCCACTAACCTCAGCCTTTTAATAATTGGATTAAAGTCTTGAAAACCGAAAAGACTCCAAATACGAAAACATATCAGCTTTAATTGCTCCAACATGAGATAAAATGAATCATTAAATTTCTAAAAAATGAAATTAAAAAGTGTATCAATTATATATAGATATAAATATTTTAAAAAATAAACCACTGTCTTTGACCTTTTCCTTTATTTTATTCAAAAAATGAAAAAGAAAAAAAGGATAAATTCTTCTACAAGCTTTGTAAATTCTTTTTGCCTTACTAATTTTTTCTATGACCAATCAAGCAAAACAAATGCATACCAAAAAGGTCAAAGACGTAAAATTTGCCATATGGACCAAACACCAAATCTATAGCATAATTCTTGGTAGCCAAGCAAGGTATTTTCCTTTTCGAATGTAAATTAAATGTAAAATAACCAATCGACTTATTTTAATGATAAAAAAAGTATTTAAAAAATATGAATTGAAGTAGTTGTGTCTGTAAATAATATTTATCTAGTTATTATAAATTATTTTAAACAAACATTATTTTATAATAATTAAACTATTAAAAATTTGTAAAAGGACAATTTGATAAAAACACACTAATTTCTAAGATTATCCATTAATGATTCCATGGTAAAGGACCAAACACATTTGTGATTAGAGTTTGCATAGAAATATCATCCCAAAATACCCATTATTTTCTTCGTAATACCAAGGCATGCTATTGGGATTCAGTAGCCATCCGTCAATCGGGTACACAAAATCAGTCCCTATCTCCACTGATTCGTAACTCGTCCCTAAACTCGGTAGTTCCACTATCTGACTCAGCTCCTCCGGTGTCGACACGTTATCCGTGTTCAATGACGATGACGATGCGAAGCCGACGATATTATAGACGACGATGATGTAATATTGCTTAACAACTCCATTGAGGCAGCTTAACGGCAGCTGCTTGGACGTCGCGGGGGGAGTTGGAAGCCGGTCGCGGTAACGACTCGGCGAGTTCAGGGAAGTTTAGGATCGCCGAATTGCCTTGATGCTCAATGCCGCGACGTCGGTGCACGTGCCGCCATCTCGGGAGTCGAGAAAGTGCTAACCAGATCCGGCTCTTCTTCCGGGGCTCACGGATTTCGGACACCCATTTGCCCCACGCCCGCATTCGGACCCCCCGATATACCGGGTGCTTGGTGCTACTATCCCTCGGACGCTTTTCACTCTGGGAATCGGGTACCGAGTCAGTACCCGTTCTCCTTTTACCATCATAAGATGATAATGAAGGCGGAAACAAAGAAGAAGAGATGTTGGTCAAGGTGCTTGACCCAGTTTCCGATTTGGTGAGTCAGCCATTGCAAATTTATGATCCTGGGTTTCCTTTAACACAGAAGAATGCTAAAAAAAGAAGAGAAATTCACAGTTAAAAACATGCAACTTTTTGAACAAGTTTATGAACAAAACATGAGAAAGTGAAGGTTTTGCTTTGTAAGACATGAGAGAGTAAAACAGAGAGAAAAGGGAGAGATTTGGTTTGAGGAAAGCGAGGGAGAATCGAGGGGATTTTTAGCAATGGAAAAGTAAGGAGAGGAAATTGAATGGAATGGAATGGAAAGTTGAAGTTAAAACGTGGCGTTTATAACTAATCCCCACATAATATAACAAACGAACTCGACCGACCTCTCCCTTTTTTTAATAGCTTCCTAACGGTATCTCTGTGATTTATTTAATGGGAAAAAAAAAGGGAAAATGGTTCTCCTACCATAGTGATCCGGCAACAGCTGGAAGGAAATGGACTCACCATCGAAGAAACGATTTGTCTCCAATTTCAAGTGAATGAGCCTAGGGTGTAAATGAATTCATTTTTTAAACGAACAAGATTATCTTCATGTTTATTTATTTATTTTAAATGTTTTATATTCGATTTGTGTTGTTTAAATTTTTAATATTGTGTTTGTGATCGTTTATTTATTGTTTGTCAACATGTTCGTTTAGTATTCGTTAACGTGTTGTTTATATGTTCACGAACATATTCTTTTAGCGTTCATTCAGTGTTCGTTTAGTGCTTGTTTAGTGTTCGTTTAGAGTTCATTTAGTGCTTGTTTAGAGTTCATTTAGTGTTAGTTTATATGTTCAGTTAAATTTACACCACTAGTGTTTAAACTCCTTAAAATTCATAATTTAATTTTTAATTTTTACCATGTGTTTAATTTAATCCATACCTTTACAAATATTAAATGTAAAAAAAAGGAGACTGGGTAAACAAGTTTGTTCATGAGGAGTCGATAACGAGCTCATAATGAGCTTGTTTGTGAACATATACACACATGTTTGTGTTTTGTTATTATTAAAAACATAAAATATTTTATTCATACTCATTTATTTAATTTAACAAACATATATAAATAAACATTAGACGAATAGTTTACCAAATGATATATTTGTTTATTCCTGTAAACGATCCCGACATAAAAGTCAAGGGTATTGCAACCCTTGACAAATGCATAATATCTCTATGTACTAGGCGTTCGGTCAAACATAAAATGTCACATTTTGATATTATAATAAGATTGTATCTGAATGATTGTAAAAAAAAAACCAAGATTGTATCTGAGTGAATTTAACTTGGTTATGAAAACTTTAATCAAGTTGTTAAAAATCATATTATAAATGATTTTAAAATATTAACGACACTCAAATAGTTATAATAATCACTAAAAATCAAATAATAAATTAATAAAATTTGAACAAGGGTATCGATACCCTTGGTCCAATATCCAAGTACGTATTTAGTCACTCAATATCATTTTTATTTTGTTTTAGTCACTCAATTAATTTTTTAAAATCATTACTAAATTTACGTTTTAATTTTATTTTGATAATCTACTGTTAAAAATTAACATAATTGATTATATGACATCTTTTTTAATGATGAAATGACATTAATTTATGATGACACGTCAATATCATTATTAATTTTTTAACTATGGGTGACCAAAATGAAACCAAATATAATATTAAAGATGAATTTAAAAAAATATTTAAATAATCAAAATGATAATTAAATGTAATTTATCTCTAATCTTTCCTCCTAATTCAAAGAATGACTCTTTCAGTTCTCTCCATAAATCTTTAGGCTATTCCAAAAAA